>NC_056731.1:1954338872-1954600695 GCF_019279795.1 Protopterus annectens
TTGCAACTACTGTAATTTTATCCATCCCTACTCACACCTATATAGGTACACTATTCTGATAGTACCCACTCTACCATCCTTTACCTCTCTTCCACAGATTCTGACAACCATGGACAGACAATTTCCTGTGGTTTCTCCTGTTAGTCTTGTTGATGTGGGCATCCTGATACAGTGTAGCAACTGCCTCATGTACATGGACAACCCTTTTCTTCTACCACTTAGGAACACAGTATGTGAGAGATGCAATTACATTAAGAACCTAGAATCCTTGCTATCTCAATCACAAGGCAGTACATCTGGCACTGAGAAATTTATCTGCACTAACACCACAAACACCACACCTCTAACACCACCCACACCTGTACAGTACATTCCTACACATGTGGAGGTTCTCAACAAAAATATACCTAAACAAAATAGACCTCCGAGGCAAAAACACATGCACATCACAACCCACTGCACCATGCACCACACACAGTACACATGCCTATGTCTCACAGCCTCTAAGGCCCAGCCACAAACCCAACAACCAGTCATAGGAGACTCTATTGTGAGACACACAGATGTGCCCCTCACCAGGCTAGACAAGGGGAAAGCCACTGTAAGTTGCTTGCCAGGTGCTAGAATCCACCATATCACTCATGCACTCAAGTCTTTCAACAACAGGTACTGTTATGACTTGTCATAGTCCATGTTGGTGTGAATGACATGAGATGTACCTCTCTGGACTATATGAGGAGAGACATGATTGAGCTCACTGAATATGTGTCCCAGGCAGGTATGTCCCTAGCCTTAAGCAGTATCCTACTATCACCCAGAATGATGCCTCAGTACAAACAGAAAATGACTGACTTTAACAAATGGCATAATTTCTGGTGTCATTCCAAGGGGATCCATTACCTGACAGCCTGGGAGGACACGACTGACAGAGCATGATGTTTTCCCAGATATGACCTTCAACTGTCTCCCCTGGGTTTCAGGCTTCTGGCAAAGGCTCTTGCCTCCCCCATAGTGCCTTTTTTAGGCAAAGTCATGAAGACAAAATTATCAATGTGAAAAATTCTTCTAAATGAAATTTAAAAGTCATGCTGCTAAACGATAGGAGTCTTAACATGAAACTGCACTCATTGCAAGCATTCTTCGACCTGGAAGATGCTGACATTTGTGCAGTCACTGTAACCTGGTTTAAAGCTGTGGAGAGCGCCCTAGCCTTACAAGGTTACTTGTCCTACCATACTTACAGACCACAAACAGAGGGCTACAAAGCCAAAGAAGGTGTAGTTTCAATATTTATCAAAGACATACACACTTCCAGGCTGGTCAAACAGTATGATGCATAGGAGACACTCCAGGCGCAGTTAACTATTGACAAAACACCTATTCAAATCATAGCTAGCTACAGAATTCCCCAGCTATGACTCAGGAGACCCACTCTACTTATGTGGACTTACTTGAATACATCAAGATTCAGCCCTCTACCATGATCCTGGGCAACTTTAACTACCCAACCATAGAGTGGAAGACCTATTCTAGCTCAGACACAAATGCTCAGAGATTCCTCGGCTTCGTCAATGCCAATGCATTGGATCAGCTGGTCGACACCCCCACAAGAGGTGAAAATATCCTGGACCTGGTACTAACCAACATGAGTAGTCACTGTAGCACCCCTACAGTATCATCCTCCTTGGTAATATCTGACCATAAAGCAATCACTTTCGAAGTCGCCATCTCCCCTGACCCCCCCCCCCTTGCCAGGGTCGAACAAAAAAAAACTTTTCCAAAGCTGACTACAACCTCCTGAGAGCAGATATAAGCAGCTTCACAGCCAACATCCCTTCAGTTGAATCAAGCACTAAGCCTACACCAAAAAACTATATGAGCACCTATATAGCTGTATGGACTCAGCAATACCTGACAGCACCAAATCATCTTCAAGGAAGAGTAAACCTGTCTGGTGGACAGCAGCAATAATCAGACTCTATAATAAAAGGAAAAAAAAATGCTGTTCAGGACCAAGAAGGAGCAGGTGCCAAGTTGGAAGCAATCTCTCCTTTGTCTGAACAAGCAAATAAGGTAACTGGTGAAAGCTTCTAAGACTAACTTCAAGTCCAAATTGGCCACATCCACTAAGGACAATCACAAGGCCTTCTTCATATACATCCACAAACTCAAAGGCTACTCCCAAATCTGCTTTGAATTGGTGGTCAAGAATACCACATACACAAATGCCGTACATATAGCCAAACTGCTGGCAGACAAGTTCATAGAAAACTTCACCCCCCCGTCCCCCATCAGTAAACCAGGACATCCCCAGCACCTGCCCCCTCCCCCTCATCATGAGGGAGCAGGTTATTAATGCCCTCTCAAAGGCAAAAAATACAGCCTCTATGGGACCCAACAACATCTCTGGCTGTGTCCTACATGAACTCAGACAACAGCTCTCAGAACCACTAGGCACCCTATTCAACCAAAGCCTGTGCACCTGCTTTGTCCCAGCAGAATGGAGGACAGCCACTGTCATCCCTCTGCACAAAGGTGGAGCATCCACTGACCCAGGCAATTATAGGCCAATCAGTCTAACTAGCCTGATCTGCAAGGCCATGGAATGCATTATCATGGACCTTATAAACAAGAACATTGGCAACTTCTAAACACTTGATCCCACACAGTTTGTTTTTGTCAAAGAGAGATCATGCCTGTTAAACTTGGTCTCCTTCTTTGAAACAGTCATCAAAGCCATGGATGAGGGCAAGACAGTGCCCAAAACCTACCTTGACCTAGCCAAAGCCTTAGACATTATTCCCCACTCAGGCATAATAGATAAACTCTCCCAGCTAGGCATCAACCCATATGTTACCAGATGGGTAGCTAACTGGTTCACTAATAGAACCCACTCAGTCAAAATAGGGGAAGCCACCTCTAGTAGTAGACCTGTAACAAGCAGTGTACCCCAAGGATCCATCTTGGGGCTTCTACTGTGTGGGATATATTTTTCTGAGGTACAAGCCAAGACCAGTGGTCTGTGGCTGACCAAGTTTGCAGATGACTGCATGCTGGGCACTGTCATACATTTCCCTAGTGATGTGAACATCCTCCAAGAGGGCCTTAAAAAAAACTAATGACTGGTGCCAGAATCATGGCCTCAAACTGAATGGCAAGAAATGCATCATTATCCCCTTTGGGAAAAATGGTTTCCCCACTAATTATCACATTAATAACAACATATTAAGCACACAATCAGTAATGAGGGACTTGGGCACCCAGGTTGATAGCAACCTGACTTTTGACCACCATGTAGCCTTCATTGTATGGAAGGCTTTCTACATAACCCACTTCATAAGTAAGGGTATTTCATCCAGGAACAAGGAAGTGATAATATTCCTGTACTCCTCCCTTATCAGACCCATTATCAAGTACATTGCCCCCTTCGGCATGTACCTTGCCAAGCACATGCAGCGGTTGGAGAGACCACAGAGGTTCCTCACCAGGAAAATCCAGGGTCTCAAAAACCTATCCTATACAGACAGGCTAAAAGCCCTGTCCCTCTACTCAGTCCCATTCAGACTGCTTAGAGGTGATCTATGTCTGGCATACAAGACCATCTCAGACTCAGCCTTGATGGAGTTGCTGTATATCCGTAAGTCAAACTCCACTCGCACAACCCACACGCAAGGTCTCAACCTGGTCTATGACATTAATAGAACTTGTTGGTGGGATAGATTTGTCTCCCATTGACTCCCCCATCTGTGGAATACACTTCCTCTCCATGTCAAGCAGAGCACCTTACTAGACATCTTTAAGAGGAACCTGGACGATTGTATGAGAAACAGAAAATATACCCCTGGGATCCCACCTGTGTCCTTGCTGGACAGGGAAAACAGGTGCTGATTTTGTGGGAACATGGGGGAAATTCTTAGTTAGGCTTATAAGGGCCTCCGGGCTTATAGCCTAGTATTGACCTATGAACCTATGCAGAGTGATAAAGAGAAATAAGGATGCACCTGGATAATATGCACGAGTTTAGAAAAAAATGCTTTTAGCAACTGTTTTTTTTTTTTATAATAACTCCAGAACACAAAAAACTTTTAGCACAATAACATAGGCAATAGACAGTGTAAGGGGTTGTTCTCTAACTTAAGGAGCTTATAACATGAAAAATAACCAGAAATTGTGTAGAGGTTTTAGAGATATTCCAGAAATTTTATAAAAATTTGTATAAAGTAGAGAAATTTGAAAATCAAGAAAGAGTACAAAAGGAAATTTTTATGGAAGACTTAATTATGCCAAGATTAGAGATTTATCATGCTCAACAACTAACAGTTAAGATAAGAGGTGATGAGATAAAAATGGTGATGTACAATTGATTTTCAGGAACGTCTCCAGGAACAGATGTCATTCCTGTGGAAGTCTGGAAATTAGGAGGGAAGAAAGTGATAAATATCTGGAAGATTTTGTTTCACAGTATTTTAAAAGGATGGGTAGCACCAAAATCGTGGAAGAAATCTGTGGTGGATGTGTTTGCTAACTAAAGATGGCAAAGACCCTTCAAGCCCAGCTTCATATAGACCCATTTCAATTTTAAACCATGATTATAAAGTCTTTATGTCTATACTAGCTAAAAGAATGGAAACGATTTTGCCAAAATTGATAAATATGGATTAGTGTGGTTTTGTGTAGTGGAAGCAAACATTTGACAACATTAATAAAACAATTATGATCCAGAGGGAAGCAGAATGTAAAAAAAGGCCTCTGCTGTTAGTGGGTCTTGATTCAGAGAAAGCATTTGACAGAGCTGGGATTTTATCAGTAGGGCATTGGAAGCATTTGCATTCCCTGATACAATAATAAGGTTAATTAGGAGGGTATATGAGGGATCTGAGGCAAAAATTAAAGGGGAAGGGTTACATTCTGACAAGTTGTGTTGGAACAGAAGAACCAGGCAGGGGTGTCCTCTTTCACCTTTGTTATTACCTTTATATTTACAGCCATTGGCAAAGAAAACAAGTGACTCAGAAATTCAATGATGTGGGGGGCATGGCCAAGGATGAACACAGGATAGCAGCAGATTTCTTCAGCTCCACCAATTTCATTACACTGACAGGAATTAATTACTTAAAAAATTAATTTTTGAAGTAATTTTCTTTCTAAATACGTTTGTTTTATATAGTTCTTGAACTATATCTAAAAAAGAAAGGAAATCTTAACAATATTCCTGTCAGAAATCACTGTGGAAATTTTCCTGTCAGTTTATCAGTCTGAAATGAGTTCCAGTAAGACAAATTCTCAAGACTCCAGCATCAAGAAAGAACTTCAGTCTCTGATAATTATAATATAGCAACTTACTGATAAAATGGATACTAAAATAGACACCTTCATAGAAAAAACTACAAAACAAATAGACCTGTTACATACAGACCTGCAACAACAGAAGAACCAGATGACAGGCATAGAAGAAGCTGTGAATGACATGGAAAATAGAATCCAAGAAGAGGAAATCAACATTGAGTTTCTGCTGAAACAAAATACACATTTACAAACAAAGCTGGATGACCTGGAAAATAGATCTAGGAGCAATAACATTAGGATTTTTGGACTGCCAGAAAATATTGAAGGTAACAATATTACTTCTTTTTTAACAACTTGGCTCCCTAAAACCTTAGACTTACCAGAAGCATTCTCTTTTGGTATCGAAAGAGCACATAGATCTATAGCTAATACTAACTCTAACAAAAAATATCCTAGATCAGTTATAGTTAGATTTCTATCATCTTTTGATAAAGAGATGGTTCTTAAATCTGCTTGGGCTAAAGCTCCTGTTAAGATTAATGAGACAACTGTGCGTTTTGACAATGACTATTCTTCCATGGTAATAGCTAAAAGAAAAGTTTTTCTGCCACTAATAAGGGAGCTTAAAAAAGCACAGTTTAAAACATACCTTCTGTTTCCTGCCAAGCTTAAAATCTTCCTTCCTGATGGTCCTAAGGTTTTCGATGATTTAGACTCTGCTTTACTGTTTGTCAAAGAAAAAGGATTTTGGATAAAATAGAAGGAATGGAATGGGCTAGTTCTTCATTAAAGAGATTGGCAACTGAAGCTTCGTGGAAGACTTCAGAGAAGAAGAAGAGACTAAAAAACAAATGATTTGTTATATGTTTTTTCTCTCTCATCATTTTAGTTCATTATTAATCTTTTTGAATATAGTTCCTGCATTTCCAGAAAGCCACAAATATTTTGGAAAAGATTTAATCAAAGTTATTCTCTATGTGCAAAGAAATGTTTTGTTTCATAACCAGTCAAAATACCTGAAGATTTAATGGCAAGCTGTGATTCAATTTGTTTCTCTTTCTGAAAAGAAGTAAGGTTAGTAATTTGATACATTTTTTTATCTTTACCTTTTTTTCCTTCTCCTTTTATTATTTTCTTTGTTTAAACAATGACATTCTATTTAGATTATGTAGTGGGTAAAGGGTGCGGGAGGGCAGGCAGAGAACAGTAATGCAAATATCATTAATAGAATAATAACATATTTATTCCTTCTAAAAGTTTTATAAGTTCTTCAAATGCTATTTCTAATTATCGTTCTTGATTATACTGCTTATGCCTGTTTGTAAATAATCTGTTATGCTTTAACTAATAATAATCAGAACTAAATAAGAGTAAATAATATGTTTTAATTTTAACTCTATTAATATAAACAGTAAGTAACATTCCATTGTATATACTTCTTACAGCTTTCTCTTACATTTTTTATTTCTGCCTCACTCCCTTTTATTTTCTACTCTCTTTTCTTTTCTTTATTAATATATAGAAATGCTTTTGATTGTGTGGGCACAGTGAATAATAGGATTTGTATGAAAATTGAGTTGGGAGAAGAATGTTGAGTTTTATTGCTTGTTGGTAATTTTGGGCTTAATTTCACTTACATAGAGGCTGTAATGATCTGTGGAATACATTGTGAAGGTTTTGTCATGTTTAGATGCATTTACACTGCTAAATGAATGTTTGTCACTATTTTTAATAAGTTTCCGCCAAAATGTTAAGAGAGACAATCTGAGATGTGGGCTGTCTCATGCACAGTGTTCATGAGTTACTTCAGAAGCTTCAGCTCACAGAATTCTCACAGAGAAACTGAAAGCAGTTAGTATAACCTTTGACATAGTTATCACACTGACACACCACAGATTCAGGAAAATACTCTATTCATAAAATATGTCAGTTATAATGTTTTGTTTCATAACCAGTCAAAATATCTGAAGATTTAATGGCAAGCTGTGATTCAATTTGTTTCTCTTTCTGAAAAGAAGTAAGAAGCTGTAATGGTCTGTGGAATACATTGTGAAGGTTTTGTCATGTTTACATGCATTTACACTACTAAATGAATGTTTGTCACTAGTTTTTAATAAGTTTCCCGCCAAAATGTTAAGAGAGACAATCTGAGATGTGGGCTGTCTCATGCACAGTGTCCATGAATTACTTCAAAAGCTTCAACTCACAGAATTCTCACAGAGAAACTGAAAGCAGTTAGTATAACCTTTGACATAGTTATCACACTGACACACCACAGATTCAGGAAAAATACTCTATTCATAAAATATGCCAGTTATAATGAGTCTAAATGATGTAGTTTCTTGTAGTAAGTAAATGTCTTATTTTAGAAGGCATAGAAAATGAAACATTTATTTAAATGTTTTGAAAATCTACTTAACAGCAGCATAATAATCTGTGTTAAAAATTTGTGTTCCAAACATATACTTTACTATAACTCATTTAATTCATCTGATTGACAAGCATAAATAATCTTATAACTCTATTCTGGAAGAAATGTCATGTGATATATTTTAAAGCAGTAGGTTAGCATGATTGTAAAATCTGGTTACTAAAATGTGTTTGCTGTGCATTATTTTGTATAAAGCAGACAGATTTATTCTAGGGACAGCAAGTAGGATAGTGCTCAGCAAAGACACAACTCAGTGAGATCAGATATATATATATATATATATATATATATATATGTATGTGTGTGTGTGTGTGTGTATGTGTGTGTGTGTGTGTGTGTGTGTGTGTGTGTGTGTGTGTGTGTGTGTGTGTGTGTGTATGTATGTGTATGTGTGTGTGTAAGTGTGATGGCTTTTTTTTTTATAATAATGCAAGTGTTTCTGAGAATCTGCATAACTATCCAATATGATTTATAATAATTTCTATGAATACAATATTTTACTCTATTGACAAAATGAATGTTTGCCACAAGTTTTAATAAGTTTCCCGCCAAAATGTTAAGGGAGACAATCTGGGATGTGGGCTGTCTCATGCACAGTGTCCATGAACTACTTCAAAAGCTTCAACTCACAGAATTCTCACAGAGAAACTGAAAGCAGTTAGTATAACCTCTGACCTAGTTATCATACTGACATACCACAGATTCAGGAAAAATGCTCTATTCATAAAATGTCAGTTATAATGAGTTTAAATGATGTAGTTTCTTGTAGTAAGTAAATGTCTTATTTTAGAAGGCATAGAAAATGAAACAGTTACCATAGGTTGCTGTCGCTGGTGGCTACACCTATCTGTATATCGTAAATAATACTCAGCGTCTCCTGACAGTTCAAGGCAGCAATGCACACTCCTTCTTTATGTCTCTGAAACTACTCCTGAAGGGAAATCGTAGTCCTCACGAGCACAGTCAAATAACATCAAGGTATTACTTCAATGCAAAGAAATGTTGATAAATCTCCAGTCTTAGAAAATGAAACATTTATTTAAATGTTTTTGAAAATCTACTTAACAGCAGCATAATAATCTGTGTTAAAAACTTCTGTTCCAAACATATACTTTATTATAATTCATTTAATTCATCTGATTGACAAGCATAAACAATTTTATAATTCTATTCTGGAAGAAATGTCATGTGATATATTTTAAAGCAGTAGGTTAGCATGATTGTAAAATCTGGTTACTAAAATGTGTTTGCTGTGCATTATTTTCTATAAAGCAGACAGATTTATTCTAGGGACAGCAAGTAGGATAGTGCTCAACAAGGACATAACTCAGTGAGATCAGATATATATATATATATATATATATATATGTGTGTGTGTGTGTGTGTGTGTGTGTGTGTGTGTATGTGTATGTGTGTGTGTATGTATGTGTGTGTGTGTCTGTGTGTATGTGTGTGATGGCTTTTTTTTTAATAATGCAAGTGTTTCTGAGAATTTGCATAACTATGCAATATGATTTATAATAATTTTTATGAATACAATATTTTACTCTATTGACAATAATGAGTTTAAGTAAATGCTCATATACAAACAATTCAAGATTTTTTTGGAAGCTGTTAATAGTATTCACATGACAGAAAATAGATGCATCTTAATATATGTAATGTCTGAATCATATTAGCCAAAGTTTTTGATTTAAATGAATGTTAGAACCTAATTTTCTCTCCTCTTGATTTCTAACATCAAGATTATTTGAATGCTATTTGAATACAAGTGTTATATATTACATAGATCTATATAGTAGTATGAACAGTTTAAAAAAAAAAAGTTTATTTTAGTTTATATGATGCTGTTTTACCAAATGTGTAGTTTTGTCTTGATAGATAATTGAATTGAAAACTGTTAACCTCAGTTAAATATAACTAGTATTAAATTGATAAGGTGGTAGCTGAGGTACTGCTGCTTAGGGTAGGGGTTAACTTGAGTAGTAAATACTACTCTAAGTTGGAGTTTTCAACTCCAGGCTGGATGCAAGGTTTAATCCTTACATTATTTTCACTTGTTCATTGTTATATGTATATAGTTTTGACATCCACAATATATTTTGTACACTCATTGTCACTACAAACAAAATTGAATCCTATACAAAATCCCATAAGAGATTTAATAAATACAGCTATATTTAAAGGTACACCTAAAAGAGGAGATGTAACATTATTTATCTTGTTATTTGTTATTTTGATCATAAGATTCTTGAGTTTTAAAAATGCCAAATGACATCTTTAAAAGGAATTTCTTTAAACATTAATGGATTGAATAATCCGTGTAAAAGGGCAAGCCTAATAAGATACATTAATTTACACAAAGCCAATCTAGTCTTCCTGCAAGAAACCCATCTCTTGAAAAAAGATATTGATAAACTAGCCACTAATAAGTATACAGTATTGGTTAGTTCAGAGCACACTCAGAAAAAGAGGAGTGGCTATTTTATGGAATAAAAGTATGCCCATTCCTAAAACCATTAAGTCTTTTCAGGATGACAAAGGAATGTTTTGTATGGTTACAATACAAATTAATGGGAAGACTTACACTTTAATTAATGTATATTGGATACCTGGAATTGGTATTAATACAGTGAAACATCATATTGATAAGATCATATCATTCTCTATAGGGGATATTATTTTAGCTGGTGATTTTAATTGTATACTACATGAAAGTGATACTACCACTATAAGGAAAAGAAGAATTACATCTAATGCAAAACATTTAAATGATTTTGCTAATTCTTATCATTTGAATGATATTAATAATCAGATAGATTCAAAATCATTACCATACACCTTTTTTCTAACAGATACAAAACTTATTCAAAAATAGATAGGGTCTTTATTTCTAACCAGATGGTAACAGATTTAATTAATTCCAAAATCATTTCATGTCCTATATCTGATCATAACTCAATTGTTTTTGAATTCATGATAAAAAATACTCATAATGTTCAGATCAAAAGGATACCAGCATACTTAACTCAGCTAAAAGACTATAAAGAATATATACTTTCAGAAGTACAAAATTTTCTAGACATAAATAATACTCCTGAAGTCTCCATTGTCTATGTTTGGGATGCCTTAAAGTCATATCTATAGGGACAAAGTATCAGATGGTATAATAATAAAAGGAAATCTTGGGATAAGGAATTGTTAGATATTCAAAGTAAATTAGACTCTTATAAACATAATAATAAAGAAAATATTATGGACAAGAAAGTTATTGAAGAAATAAACAAACTAAATGAGAAATACAAAGAAATTTTAACTCATAAAGTTAAAATAACTTTAGAGAAATACAAGTTTTTGTCTTATTCAATAAGCCCCAAATACTTACATAGACTTAAAATAAAACAAAAGATTGAATAAACAAAACCATATCAAAGAAATCTTTTCTCTAAGGAAAAGAAGAATGTTTCTAGTATACCAGAAATACTGGATGAATTTAGAAATCACTTTCACAAGATTAACCATAACAACATTAACATGGAACCTAAAGATAAAATAAAGGAGTTTATAACCACAAACATGAATAAAAAGCTTAATAAACAACAGATTAAACTATTGGACAAGAGTATTTCATATACAGAAGTTATTACACAAATAAATAAGCTTAAATCAAACAAAGCACCGGGTAATGATGGTATTATACCAGAGATATATAAAATCCTTTCTAAAACTACATATTCATTAATACATAAGGTTTTATTTTGGCCCAAACTGAGTTAATAACCCCCATCTTGGCAATATACATTTATTTCACCAATTTTAAAACCTAATAAAGATCCAACTAGATGTTCTTCATATCGACCCATCTCATTACTTAATGTTGATTATAAAATGTTTATGAGTATTTTTGCTGATAGATTGAAGACAATCATCCCGGCATTATAGATATAGATCAGACGGGCTTCATTGTAAATAGAAATACTTTTGATAATATAAGAAGAACTTTAACATTAATTGATTTTGCAAATAGGAAAAAGAAAGATTTAACACTTATTAGTCTTGATATAGGTTCAGCATTTGATTCAGTAAGTTGGGACTATCTGTTTACCTTACTGAAATGCACAAACTTCTCTGATGCATTTGTAAATTTAATTGAGCATTTATACAAAGGAACGCTGGCTTATATTAAGGTAGGAACATATGTTTCACAAAAATACCCATTCTTAAAGGTACAAAGCAAGGATGTCCACTTTCTCCACTATTATTCACTTTAGTAATAGAGCCTTGGGCTAATTTGATTAGAAACAGTACTGACATAGAGGGTTTTGAAATAGAGCGAAAATACAACATCAAAAATTCAACTTTTGCAGATGATGTTCTAATTACATCAGCAGGATCTAATTCTTCTATGCAGTCTTTATTTGATAAAATGATGAATTTTAAAAGTATTTCTGGTTTAATATTCAATGAAGAAAAAACTAAAATACTACCTATATATACACGAAAAAATATTCTCATTAGTGATTTTACTAAATATGTACCCAATTCAGGTCAGATAACTTATTTAGGTATAATACTATCTAAAGATATTACATCTATTATATATAATAACTATAATACCTGTTTTCTTAATATACAAAATATTTTAATACCTGGAATAATATGTTTTTACTATGGAGGAGAGACTTACAATTATTAAAATGATAATATTCCCCAAGATTTTATACTTAATACAATCAATAATACTTTCACCTACAAAAATAATTATCAAGAAACTGAATACACTAATGTTAAATTTCTTATGGGCACCTAATAGACCTAGGATTGCATTAAAGAAACATACTAATAGCTGGTCTCAAGGGGTATTTCTTTTCCAGACTTTAATTTATATATTATCTCTTCTATTATAAAAGTTATTACTTTATTAATAGATCAGTCATATATCAAAATGGAAAGATTATTGGGAGCTAATTAGTATGCACTTCATGAAAATCTCCTTAACACATAAAAATATGATTGTAAATAACTCCATGTTGTGGTTGCTAAAGGAATTTTGTACTTCACCTATTACACCTAAACATATGGTTTGTTACCCATTAAATATTATTATTAGTTATCGTAACTTTATATTCATGCACCCTAAGTATAGGGAATGGAATTTTATTGTATTCCCTATAATGTATACTCAGGGTATGTTTATATCATCTACTTCTGAAGGAGCTCATTTAGCTATAGATAATGATCTAAAGTACTGGTATCAGCTGATATCTGATAATAAAGTTAAAAATCTAGATTTCTTAAAACAAGAATTTGATCTAAGAGAAACTTGCTGGTTAGAGGTTCAGATCTTTAGACAACATCTCATTGATAGAATAGATCTAATGTCTATAACAGTTAAAGAATCTATTCCAAAACTGATTGATTACTTGACATTAAATTTACAGCATAAAGTTTCTGATAAAGGTAAACTTTCATATATACATAAAATTATCAGACAAGAAACTTTTTACAGTGTAGATTCATACTGGAATTATTTCACCTCTATTAATGGGGACCCACCAACTCAACAAGATAAACAATATATATTGGAATCTGCTTATAGAACTACATCTTCCATTGTCTGGAGACTTTATACATGGAAATTTTTACATAGATCTTTTATACACCTTTGATGATGAATAAAATAAATAATAAAGATAATCTATGTAAGAGATGTAATGTAGAAATTAATGCTGACTGGGCTCATATGTTTTATGACTGTATGAAGTTGAAAGAATACTGGAAGTCAATTAATGAATTTTGCAGGCTCTTTTTACAGATAATTTCATTATTTCTAAGTCTCTTATATTATTCAACACACCTGTACCTCAATGTGTTAAAAGATTAAGCTTCCCTTGTTATGGTCTATCCTAGCAGTGGCCAGGAAAATAATAACTAGAAATTGGATTTCAGATACACCTCCTTCGTTCAATGAATTTAAAAATGTTATGAATATAATGTGCCATATGGAAATAAGCACAATTAGAATGAGAACAAGTAGAAAAACATCATATTATATTGTATGGGATAATTTACAAAATTTGTTAAAAAAATTCTAATTTCAATAGCACGGTATTTTAGTTTAATTAATTGATCTGATTTTAGTGGATGTCTTTGTAAATACTTTAGTTGTTTTGTTGAATATTATAATAATACCTATTTTTAATTACTTGTATAAAATTGTTATGATATTTCTCTTATATGTTAAAACAATAAACCTGTTTTGAAAAAAAAAAGAAATTCAATGATGTAATTGATAGGGTACTCAAGAAAAGTTGGCTTTATTGCAGACAATATTATTTCGTACCTGATAAAATCAGAAAAGGGCATCTCAGCGTTGTGGAATATTTTGAGACAATTTCAGGTATTTTTTGAGATATAAAATTAATTAAGATAAAACAAAGGCCATAGCTGCAAACTATGACCCCACGCATGAATTGTTCCATCAATACTCATAATTATGGAGACTCGATAAAGTGATGTATTTAGGAACATGAATTAAAAAGGATTCTGTTATGGCAGCTAAGGATATGTGGGAATAAACTAAACAAAAGATGATACAAAAACTGAGAAACTGGAAGTTATTGTTTATGGATATGGATAACAAAATACAAGCAGTGAAGATGTTTTCAGTCCTTTTAGTTTTAAATACAGGTCAAGTATACTTTTATCATCCAGAGGAGAAGCTGTGTAGAGTAATTAATAAAGAGTTGAAGGGTTTTATCTCGAAGGGGAAAAGGGCAAGGGTCAAGTGTTCAGTCAGGGTGTTCATGTGGTGATCTGGGTTTAGGCTTGTCCGCCTGGTGAACGGAACTGCCCTGACCGTGTTCAAATGTCAGACAAAGCACATGGACAGGTTTTGTCCTTTTTAAACATTTAATCTGTGTTTACAGACACAGGTGTTTGGGCACCTGTCAGCAGCTTATGATGTTGGCAATACATAATATGGGTGGGGGTGGTTACAATACATAATCCACGGTGAGTGGTGTTCCCATTCACATTTGACTATTTCCTGTATTCATTCTTACGAGGGTTATTATTTTGCACATGACTTAACTATGAATTAACTACAGGGGGTAGGGAGGGTGGCTTAATGGCTAAGGTGTTTGCCTTACAAACACAAGGTGCAGGGTTTGATTCTCACAAGGGATAATTGGCTAGGCTTAAAATGGCTCGCAAGGGCAGTTAGCTTAGTATTACACTATGAACCTATGAACCTATGAAGTGTGATAAATTGATCTTTCCAATAGAACAAGGTGAATTAGGATTACCTGATTTGAAGGAATATTTTAGAGTTACACAGTTAAGGTTCATATACACAAGACAAACAGGAAGCCATAATTCAAAGTGGAATGGTACAATGATAAAGCAAGGGAGAAATTCAAGAAATGAGGAGAAAGCAGGATTTTAGATGCAGCTCTTTAAGGAGAATAACAATAGCCACACAGAATATTATATTCATAAAGTGTTCTAAGAACTAAGCCAACAGAAGCCTGGAGAAATGCGATTTTGTCGATAGAGATGGCTGCAATTAGGAATACAGAGAATAGGCAAGAGGGGGCTGGAATTTACTGGAAAAATTGGCAAACGAACCAAAATATTGGGAGCAAATATCTAGAGAGGGAAAGGTAACAGAAAAGGGGGTAGCCAATAAGACATCTGGACTGCAGGTTAGAGACTGCCTTGCCTATCAGGGATTGATATCTAAGCATAAGAAAAGAGAAAGGGTAGGAGAATCCTTAGTGAAACGCCTGCTCTGGTACAGCTTGTAACTGAATCTAGAACAGAAGCTGCTGTTAAGAAAGGGATAATTAGTAGGGCATATAAAATACTGTATGATAACTACAGGTATCAATTAGAGGAGGTAAAAAAGGGAAGAGAGATTGGGTAGGCAATTCACAAAAAAACAATAGGCCATATGTATCGCTTCCAAACTTACAACAACGTCTAGAATATTTAGGATTTTCACTTGGAAGTGTTTGCATAGGTATTTATACTTCAAGCAGACTCCAAAGGATTTTCCTCTGGTAGATGGCAAATGTTTGAGGTGTGATGGGGAAGAATGAGGTAAATAAGAACATATGTTCTGAGAGTTTAATGAGTTGTCAGACTTTAAAAATTCCCATACACAGTATTCTGTCAGAAATATTGGATGAGCAAATGGGTGTATCAAAGGAAAGGATTTTTTTTCTGAGCTGGGATACAGAATCTGAATTGCTAGACATAGTAAGGCCTTGTTAAGTTTAATTCTGGTGGCTACCAAAAAATCAATTACTAGAAAATGGAAATCAAAATCTAAGCCAACTGTACTTGAAATGTTTACTATTGTAACAGAGACAAAAAAATGGAAGTTGGATCTTTAGAATATGGTAGGAGCAAATTACATAGGAAAAAATGGAAATTGTAGGAACAATACAAGCATGACAATGTTTTGGAGGATGAGTAAGGTTTAAGGTAAAGCAGGAATTTATTAATTTGTGTAATGCTGAATTGATAAATACACAAAAGAATATTTGTGATGTATAATATTTGCAACTGGGAATATGTTAATAAGGTTTGCTTTCTTTTATATAAATGTATGTTTGCCTGTGTCTTAAGGTGTTAAAAATTTAAAAAATGGCTATAACTCTAATTGTGATAAGTACAATCCACCATTTCTTTCTCCTCAAATCACTAGTTTTGGAAGGAATAGAACAAACTTTCAAAACTAAAATCAGGGACAATTGAGAAACTGGAGCTTACCTTAATAAATACAAAAAACCCACAAAAGAATCCTGTCCATGTAGTCCTTAACATCAGTAGTGCCTTCCACATCTCTCTTTCTGTCACTGAAACTGACTCTTCTCAGTCCACGGAAGCATGCAAGTACTCTGGAATTAAGGAAATAAAGTACCCTGTATCCTACAGATGAGCTGCAAACCTTTTTACAAAAGAATTTCCCAAGTACATCTTGCAGTAGTCCTCTTCTTCTGTGCGAAAAGTTTAACTTCTCATCCTTTTCAGCACTCTCTCTCTCTCTCACACACACACACACACACACACACACACACACACACACACACACACACACACACACACACACACACACACACACACACACACACACACACACACACACACACACACACACACACACACACACACACACACACACACACACACACCTCTGCTATACTTACCTGTACTGTGAATACTTCCATAGGAGTGAATAGTGAAGGCTATTAAAAGACATCATTCGCTTTTTAATCCCTGAGAAAAATGTAACTTATTGATTAATTTTTTAATTGATTAACTTTACTGAAACTAATTATGATTCCCATTAAGTCATTAAGGAGAGAGGCATCTCAAAGTGCTGGTTATGTAGTGAGCTTTATTCTGAAGAAGTCCTGATTTGTACGGGGAGGAAAGCACTTAATTTGTTGTGTTTTTAGCTGTGTGACTTGCATTAAACATTTCTTTGTTTTAAACAAAAGTCCTGAGTTCCTTTTTTCCACCGTTACGGACATTGTTTATTTAAAAAAAATGTAACTTAGCAGAGTGATCATTCTGCTGAGTTAATCAGAAGCTGAAGCCAATGCATCACATGGCTAATTAGCACAGTCAGTGAATAAAAGCTTTTTAAGGGTTTCCAGTGATTGGTGATTGACTCACTGATTTGCAAGGTGCTTTTCATAGATATTTACGTAAGCTATCGTAAAGCTTTTTCTCATATATGTACACTTTCCTTTATTTTGTATTCTATCTTGTAACTCTATTTTATATATATATATATATATATATATATATTGAGATTATAAAGTGAATCCATATATATATATATATATATATATATATATATATATATATATATATATATACAGATTGATAGATATCAATGCTGGTGTTTAAATGGGGAGCTTTTCTCCCCCAGCCTCAGCTGAAAAACATTTTTATCCCAACTTGGATTTTCCCAGTTAACAAAGATAAATAAATAAATAAAATAAAGTAAAATACACCAGGTCAGACAGAAAGTTTATTAAGATCAACATGCTATATGTTGCCTTCACAGAAAAGGGAAGACCAAGTGGAAATTTATAGCAGAGTTTCAGGAAAAAACACACTTTCAATGTTGTTTTAAAGCAACTGAAGTAGCCAAGGTAATTTGCTATCCATATTATAGAAGGAAAACTGTTCAGAAGGAAAAGGAGACACCTGTTCAAAATGAATGTGACTAATAATGACTTAATGAAATTTACAGAATGTGCTCATAATGCCTTCACATACAAGAAGGTATTCAGAGAAGTGTCCAGAGAGATATGCAAAGAAGTATCCTAAGAAGCATTTTTAAAGGAGGGAGTTAAAAAAGAGAGTCCTAATGAACAGTCGAAATATACATTACAAGTCAGAAAAAGAGTATGAGTGCCCAATAGTCTGTACCAAAACACCAAATACACACCAAGGCATTGGGAAGAAATAAAAACTTATTAACAATGGGTAACTGTTAAAAATAAAAACGGACAGCAAACGAAAAAACAATTAATTCATTAACTTAAATCACAGCATTTCTGTACGTATACATTCATAAAAAAACTCACTCTTTAAATACTCAACCCTGGGTTAACATCAATTAATCAATAAGATTTAATTAAAAACATCAAAATGCCCTTTAAAGAACACTGAATTGTTCAGTCTTTACAAGGGAAGCAAAAGCATTCTTGAAAATCTAACAATAAAAAGCCTTACTATTATATGTAGCAAACTTAAAATACCATCAGGACAATCCTAAAATAATATATAACTATATATAGCATAATATAGTACATATTACTACAAGTCCCTGGTACATTATCAACAGCTTTTCAGACCACAGAATCCCCCAAAAACTGAAGAGCATGAAAACTGCTGAAAAAGTTCACAAGATAATTCATAAACTCATATATATTCACAAAAAGTATATATATATATATATATATATATATACCACAAGAAATGAAAAATAATTAGAGTAGTAACACTCTAAAAGTATTTAAATATATTTTTCATTGTAATAATAAAGCACATTGTCCACGCAATTATTAAAATGCCTGTTTTAAAAAAGGTTTAGAAGTAATATCTATAAAAAATACATTTACACACATACACATGCACATATACATACATGTATTAATATATAAGGGAGCTCTTAATTTTGTCAACTTGTCACTTAGGCCACAGCTTTTTTGTCAACTTAATTTGGTTGACAATAAAGCTGTCACTATGTGTAAGAGATTGCTATAATATTTGGGATGGGAATATGCCCTTTCCCCTGGTGTTATATGATCTCAAAGTTGGTATATTTAATTAGTGGGGGGACAGCACAGCTCCCCACATTAATGAGGTGCAGGGGAAGGTTTTCCCCTCTACAGAAACACTGTTTTTATTTGCATGTTTCAAGGTAATATCTTGGAGCATTCAAATAATGCAGTCAATTATCATTTTCAATTATTTTTTGTCTACATTTTTCATGTTGGATTTTAGGGGTTTAGATTATTATAAGTAGACCCCATCTATATATGTTCATGTAAAAACTAGATTTTCATTTCCATCTATATATGTTCATGTAAAAACTAGATTTTCATTTGATAGTCATGAACCACATATGGTGTACTGATGTGTCATCACAATAAGTTTCTTATAAAAACTGCAAGTTTGTATTATTTAGGTGAGGTTGACTTTTATCACCTCTAAGCATAAATGCTTTATAAAATTAAAGAAGTGTTTCTCTTTTTGCAAGTTGAAAAAGTCTCCATCTCTGTTTATTTAAAAGAATGTGGGCTATAACAATAAATGTTTTGATTTAAAGATTTGACTTGACAACATATAAAGAATGTGTGTGTGTATTTTGACAGTTATTGATTGTGGAGTTAACAGATACAAGTAGAGGTATAATCAATCCACTTATATCAATCATGATACCATGAAGCCTGGCTTCCTGTGTAGTACTGCACTGTCAGACATTAACATTGTTGAAGATGGCAATATATAAATCCTGTGTTTCTTACCTTAATTCATATTTCAGATACAATAGTGTTACATTTGTAGCCTCTGCGAGCTTGCAGTTAATAGACAGGCTTTTTATTTATTTGCATGTTTATTTTTTTTTCTATTAACCAGGTAAATGAAATTATCTGAGACAAATTAGTTTTTGCCCCAATCCATGTGAAAGACACTTCACAGTGCAACAAATTCAGTAGAAATATGTTACAAAGAAAAATCTGGCATGCAAGTAAAACAATGACACATTACATATCAAGTGATCAGCACTTTAAAAGCAACAAGCAATTTAATAATTTAATAAATGCATGATATAAAACAAGCATACAAGAAACTACCTCCTCTCAAGATGTGTTTTTCCAGCTATAACATGTAACTCCAAAAATAAGTGGTATAAGCAGGAACCAAAGAAAACAGATAACACAATAAAAACAACCAGTCCTGATCATGGGGAACACAAGATGATATACAAGTTGTAAATAGTCCAAATACAGTATATTAACCACTCGTCAAATTTAGCCCGAAAATGGTATTCATTAAAAGTTTTGACGAGTTTTCTCTGGAATTCTTAGATTTATCTCTAACTCACCTTTTAACTGATCGTAACGGTGGTGCAGCGGTAGCCTTGTTGCCTCACAGCAAGAGGTTCTCCCATTCGATTCTCGGCTGGAGTGCGGGGAGTGCCTTCTGTGTGGAGTCTGCATGTCCTCCCCGTGGTAGAGTGGGTGTTCGAAAGACATGCGTTGAATGGACGTGCCTTCATTGAAGGTTGGGCATCGGGCTGGCAACTTGACACCATATAAACCAACTGCCAATCATTAGCGGACCGGAGTTCCGCTGTGGCGACCCCTAACCGGGAAAAGCCGAAAGACAAACAACAACAACACCTCTGGGCTAAATTTGATGAGTGGTTAATATACTGAATTTGGATAACTAACTGTATTTACATCTAGTGTATTGTCCTGTGCTCTCTGTGAACAGGGACTGGTTGTTTTCCATTGGAAACCACTATAATATAAGACAATAATGCAACATGAAAAACAGAAATAATGCAGACAAATGTAAAGTAAAGAGGGCTGAAATTTGGAGAAGTGAAACCAGAGTTAATGTTTAAGAAAGTATGAAGCCCAAAGTATTTAAACAATCAGGGAGCCTGTGCAGTTCTAGGCAGATCTGCTGGTGAGACTGCCAATTACTCTTGCTCTGAAGGCTTTTAGAACAGTTTCATTAATCATTAGTGGAGAAAGTGTGTTCCACAGTTAGAGAGCTACACTTGAGAAAGTGCAGTCACAATTTATAAGTTGTTACTATGTCTATTAGCAGGACAACACATTTACAAGTAGCCATAAAGCTGTAGCTCTGATACTTGATATTTAGTCTTCATGGTAGAGAAGAATACTTGATATTTTAGTTTTGTAAATAAGGTAAAAGAGCAGCAGGTCAGTCTTTCTTAGCCAGTGCAGCTTACAGTGGCATGGTGATGCTCCCCTTTAGGTGTCAGAAGCACAAAGCAATAGGTTCTCTTCAGAAGAGTCTGGAACAAATTATGATTGTGGTTGTGTGTGTGTGTGTGTGTGTGTGTGTGTGTGTGTGTGTGTGTGTGTGTGTGTGTGTGTGTGTTTGAGTGAGGTTATAGCCATTAGAATAGTTAACACTTTGTGCAATAAGAGCATCTTTCCAGAAACAGCTCTGTCTTCTGGTTAAAGACATCATGAAAATGTCCAGGAGATACCTAGTTGCATGGAAATTTTACTCCAGGTTTCTAAGACATTATTTGTTATGGAAAGTGTGAGGTCCAGCCCATTCATATTCAAACTTTTTTGAATTAATGTACCTTTTCAAAAAAGGGGCAACCCAGCTGTTGACTTCTCAGCTGTCGGCAACACCAGTCATTCTTTCTTTGATACAAAAGAGTACGGTTTAATTTTATTCCTATTTATATCCAAAACTTTATCTTTCAAACCATTTGTCAATCCAGTGAATGTTTCTTATTGCTGATTCTTTATGATATGTGCATCTCAGGAGGCCCTCCACATGACTATGCCATAAGTGTATAGTGGTATGCATACAGACAGGAGATCAGTACAGAGATTATTAATAAAAATAGGGTAAATAAGAGATCACAATACTGAGCTTTGAAATACACTAGAAACTGGGTAAGGTAACTGACAATCCAGAGCTGTAATTCAGATACAAAGCCACCCTTGGCTATCATATACTGAAGTATGACCTAGTCCACAAGACTGGAGGCTTTGCTAATTTCATTAAAGTCAGTGAAGATGGACTCAGTTAGACAGCCAATGTCTAAATTTCTATAAATGTAGTCTGTAATGAGCCAAAGGGCTGCAATGGTTCTTCTTCCTTATCTGAATGCACTTTAGTAGTCAGAAAGGGTAACATATTTACTAAAAGTACTCCAACAGCAGGTATACCACAATTATTTCCAAAAAATTTACATGACAGCAAAAAACAGAGACATGGCTCAGCTGGGATGGTAAGGATAGACTGGCTATAATGGGCAATGAAACAATCAAAGTTTCTTTCCGCATAAAGGGATTTCATCACATATAAAGTTAAGGCTGTTTACAAGAATCAGTTGCAAGAACTGATGAATAAGACATCCATTCTAAGGCTTCCACCTTAAGAGAATTTTCAAGCAACTAGATAACTTGAATTAAGTCACACTTGACTTGAAAATGTGAGATCCATGGCTCATTCAAAATACTGCCATTTGTAAGAAGACAAGTACAGTAAAAGCCTTTTTAACAATGCTATCAGCAATAAGGCAGTAGTCTGAAGATATCCTATGTCCATTTAGGAGTCTGAAGAATGCAGTCTTTGATAACTGTGCTGCAAGTTGATCAACCTCTTTCAAGGAGCCTTGGGTTTAGTAACTAGGAAGGCTTACTCTTTTCTAAGAAAGTTTGCATTATGCAACCTCTGCAGGGGCAGCTCATAGTACTGGTTGTTGGGCTGTAGCCTCTCCAACAAAACCGCAGCTCAAATATCTTTTTTGTTACTACTATTGTTCACTTTTAATGTGCATACAACTGTGCATGTGCAAAGTTCCTTCTTCTGTTAAAAAATATTGGTTTTACAGCAGGGCTGATTTTCAAAAGAGCACAAACCCAAACAAAATTTCCGCATGTATGGCAGGTGCAATGGCCCAAGAAAGAGAACAAACCAACCTCTAACAAAAATCGGACAGCACTCAAATGGTGAGGTCAAAATTGAAGAACACTTTATTATTGTAAAACAGCCCAAATCAAAATAAAGAGACCGGTTTTGGTATCATAATCTTCATCAGTGTGAATTAAAAACAGCAAATACAGCACTTATATAGTCACCTCTCTCACATATTCCCAATGCGATTGGATAAATACAGATGTTCATTAAGCCCTGGTGGAAACAGCCCTCCATGTCTGATAATCCAATTATTTTCCTTTTTATTTAATATAGCATGCCACCCAGCTTCATTTTCCTGTCTCCCATAATTTTATCAATGATACACATAAAATGTGCAGTGGGATGATTAATTGCATGTTTATAAAGTGCATTAGACATTCGTTTGTTTCTAATGTCACTAAGGTGTTCTGAAACTCGTGTTCTAAGGGGATATGAAGTTTGTCCCAAATAGAAAGCAGAACAAGTACATGTAGCTACATAAACAACCCAAACCGTACTACAATTGCCAAATATATGAATATCATAAACTTTGGGAGTGTTCTTACTTGTAAATTGTTTGCTTTTCAATACATTTTTACAAAAAGTACAATGACCACAAGATGCATATCCAACCAAAGTCCCTCCATCAATCATGGTCTGACATGAATATCTACAATGATTTCTTTTCTTATAATGCTTGAAACACCCACCCAATGTTTTGCCTGTACGAAATGAAAAGAGGCATGTGGGTGTTACAAAATCACATAACTTGTCATCCTAAAACAAAATACTCCAATGTTTTTGTATTATATCCATGAAATAATGTGTTACGACCATAACTAATAACAAACCTAATGGCATTATCTGTCCTTTTGTCTGATTGTTGATATTTTAACAGTAAGAACCTATCATGGCTGAATATCAAATGACTGGTTTTAATAATATGTTCCTTTTTATAGCCCCAATATCACAGAATCTATTAATTGGGCCCTTTTGTTGTAATTTAAATGTTCCCTCAGAAGAACAAATCCTGCGAATATGTAGGAATTGAGATTTAGGGATATTACGTATAATATGCCTGGGATGATAACTAGAAGCATGTAATAAAGTGTTAAACTGTGGATGTTTGTGAAAGACATTACTATCTAAAGTTCAGTCACTATTACGAGTAACTTCAACATCCAAAAAAGAAATCTGATCAATATCACTATGTACTGTAAACTGAATGCCCCACTTATTGTCCTTCAAATATTGAACAAATTCAGTCAAATAAACAACATCAGATCTCCAAACCATCCATCAGTCATCCAAATATCTACACCAAATGTCAGTCTCATCCAAAAATATATTATGAGTGATATCATATGTTATTTATTCCTCCAGGTAGCCCATAAATAAGTCAGCATAAATGGGTGCAAAGGAGGCACCCATAGCTATTCCTTTTAGTAGCAAATATCAATCACTATTAAAATAAAATACATTGTTGGTCAGCACATGTTCAGTCAGACAGAATAAAAAAGTACTGAACCCAGGACTATACAATGGAATACAACCGAGCCAATATTCCAAGGCCTGCAGACCTGCCCAATGTGGTATATTAGTATATAAAGCCGTAACATCCAAAGTGCACATAATCCATCCTGGTTCTAATTGCATGTCAGAAATGATATTCAAAAACTGTGTAGTGTCTTGAATCCTAGTTCTCACCCCTTGTAATAAAGGTGTGAGCTATTTAGTAAGGAATACTGACAATGATTCAGTAAGAGAACCATTAGCTGAAACTATGGGCCTACCCAGTGGTTTGTACAAATCCTCATGTATTTTTGGAGGAAAATAAAGTTGTTGTGGTAAAGGATCAGGTATAGTTAAATGAAATACCACTTCCATGCTGATGATGCCCTCAACTAAAGCCAACTGAAAAAAATCTCTCAATCTCACTCTTAAAATACATTTTGGCATAAAACCGTTAATCAGATAATTGTCTGTGTGCTTCTTGTAAATACATGGACCAATCCATTACAACAATGGCACCTCCTTTATTAGCAGGAACAATCACTAAACTAGTATTGTTTTGAAGTTTCTTTAATGCCTGAACTTCCAATTTGGTTAGATTATTTCTAGAAAAACTTATACCTGATCCAAACCTAAAGTGTAGATCTTTGAGAACGCTTTGCTGGAAGGTAGCAACATTATTTGTTCATAGGTGGATTGTATTTGGACTTATGAAATTTAAACTCAATCTGAGAATCTTGTGAATAATTACTAGTACCAAAATATAACTTTGATTTTCAAAAGAGCCCTGCATTAGTAACAGAGGTCTTCCTACATTTTTGAAGTGTCAGAATGCTGCTTCAGAGGAGGCTGATTAGGTTGCTGTATGAAGCAGGTGCGTCTTATTGGTTCAGGCTGTTTCACATGAGTGAAGCATCCTGAAAACAAGGGAAGAAGTAGGTGGGGATAAGGATTTATGAGGACAAGAGTACTCTTTTAATTTATTTAACATATGTTTATTTATTTATTTATTATTATATTTTTTATTAACATGGAAGACTACGAGACAGGACTTGGGACCATAAACAGTAAGCAACCTGCAGAAATAATCGGGGACAGGACAAATTAAGGTCACCTGTGAAAATTAGTATTATAAATTGAAAAAGTTGAGAGAATAAGAGTCATCATGTATTTTCTAAAGTAAAAGAAGTGTATAACTCTAATGATTGTCATTATTTAATATGTGTAACCCACCTTTCCTCCCAAATCTTCAGGAGAGATTAAGAGGAACAGAGCAAAATTCTGAGCCATGATCAGAGATAGTTGAGAGGAAATCTGTTTGTGTATGTGTGTGCACATGTAAGCATGAAGGCATGTACAGAAAGAGAGGGTTTCAGTGGGTTATACTGTATGGTTCTGATAGTAGAACTCTGGAATAACTTGCTGGGCTGTTATCTGTGTATTTAATCATCCATTTGATGGCCAGCAGAGATCAAAGGTGTACATAGCTATTCAGATGGCTCTGACTGTGGGCACATTTGCATGTGTGTGTGTGTGTGTGTGTGTGTGTGTGTGTGTGTGTGTGTGTGTGTGTGTGTGTGATGCGCGCACATTGGGGGTTAAAGTAAATTAGTGTGGTCAATTGTTAATTGCTTTTAGTTTTATTTTATTACAATCTGATACTGGAGTTTATGCAGTTAATAAATTTGGCTTTAATTGTTACTACGGGAGCTGTTGATGAATATAGATGACTAACACTGATGTCATTTGCTCAGGTTAAACAGGCATTATTCTCAGCTTGCAGAACTATTGTTTATTTGTGTGAAGCTAGATGGATTACTTTACAGTGTGACTATTTTTTTAGCATTATCAGACATTTGAAGTGTCCATTCAGTAAAGAAGCTGCTACTAATGGATATGGGGGGTTTCTGTGAAGAAAATTAATGTCAAGGGGGGGATTGCAGTGTATCTGAAAGTAGTAACTTTGCCATATGTTGTTTCCTTTTCAATCACAAACATAGGCACTGTACACCATAAGTGACTGTGGTGGTGTGTGCAGGATGCATGTGATAAGACCTGATCATTGACGTAGTGGTGCAACAATGTAATTCTGTAATCTCATAGCACTTGGCTCTGTGGTTGAGTTTATGGCTGTTATTTTTTCCCTATGAAGTCTGTGTGTATTTCCTGTGTCTTTGTAGGATTGGTCAAGGGGCTGTGGTTTCCTCCCACAGACCCTCAGGTGTATAATTCATGCTTGTAGCCATTCTTTCTTTCTTTTACTTTCATCAGAATCAAACTCCAAAAAGCCAGCAAAAGGTAATTACCTTTTTGGAGGGATAGGGAGGCAAGAACTGCTCCCATACAGGATTTATATATAATTGCAAGTATTTGTAATACCAGTTTATTGTGTTAGCTTTGAACATTAAGCTGCAGACACAATTTATTTTTCCAAGGAAAAATAAGACTCCATTTCTTTTCGTATTCATGATTTTTGTTTAAGCCATCATTAGATCAAAACATTGTAAAATAAACCCTCTTAAAATGCATCTCAGAGCATCTATAACCCTATGATTTCTGGGTGCCTAGCAGCCTCCAGATCTCCAACTAAATTCAGTTACTTCTTCTATACTTATTACAATAGTCTTGGCCAATTACACTGTGTTAAAAATATGCAGGAATGAGCTCAAAAATACTCCAAACAGATATGGATCAATGTGGTTTTGTCAGGGGGAGGCAAACATCTGACAACTCTAATAGAGCAATTATGATCCCAAGGGAAGAAGAATGTAAAAAATACCACTGTTGTTGTGAATCTTGATGCAGAAAAGCATTCAACAGAGTAAGCTGGCATGGACAATGTAAGTATTTGCATTTCCCTGATACACTAGTATGGCTAATTGGGGGGCTATATGAAGGATCAGAGGCAAGAATTAAAGTGAGAAAGTTCTTCACTGATAAATTGTGTTTGAACTGAGGAGCCGGGCAAGGTGTCTTCTTTATTTGTTTTATGTTTAGAGTCACTGGCAATGAAAATAAGGGACTCTGAAAAGCAAGGATATAATTGGTGTGGTAGTCAGGAAAAGTTGGCTTTAGTTGCAGATAATATAAATTTTGTACTTGATAAATCCAGAAAATGACATCCTGATGTTGTGGAACATTTTGAGACAGTTTCAAGCCTTTTTGGTATATGAAATTAATGAAGATAAAACAAAGGCTATAACCGTAAATTATATACCACACATGACTTGGTTCAGCAACACCCACATTTATGGTGACATAAGAAGATGAAGTATTTAGGATTATGAATTAAAAAGGTTTCTGTTATGGCAGCTAAGAGTATGTGAGAAGAAACTAAACAAAAGATAATACAAAAACTGAGAGACTGGAAACGCCTGTATATGGACATAGTAAGATACAAGCAGTGAAAATGGTTTCAGTCCCTTTAGTTTTATATATAAATCAGGCATATTTTTATCAACCAGAAGAAATGTTGTGGCCAATAATTAATTAAGAGTTGAAGGAATTTATCTGGGAGGGAAAGAGGGCAAGAGTTAAGTGAGATAAGTTGATCCTCCTAATAGAACAAAATGGCTTAGGATTTTACCTGATATGAAGATATTTTACAGCTACACAATTAAGGCTCATGTACATAACGCAAGCAGAAGCTCCAAATTTAAACTGAAAAGGGATGATGATGAAGCAGGGGGGAAGTTCAAGAAATAGAGAGACAGAAGGATTTTGGATGCAGATCATTAAAGAGAATAATAACTACCACACAGAATATTATATTCATAAAGTTACAGAAAGTATTCTAAGAACTAAGCCAACACATGAATGGAGAAAGAAGATTTTGCCAATAGGAATGCCTGTAATCAGGGGTACAGAGAGTAGGCAAGAGGGGGCTAGAATTTACTGGAAAAACCTGGCAAAGGAGTAAAAGTAATACAAAACAAAAATCAAAGCCACTCGATGAAGGTCTGAGTAATACAAAATCAAATACTCTAAAATAAATAAATAAATAAAACCCTGATCAACATGGCTGAAAATGAATTATATACTTTAGTAAAACAAATGATGTAAAATAAAAGGTAAGCACTTTCACAGATACTCAATCCATATAAAAAACACTAAAGGAAAAGCATTAAAAAAAGAGCATTTAAATGCTCTTCCTTTACTGTTTCTATATGTGAAAGTGCTTACGTTTTATTTTACATTATTTGTGTTATTAAAGTTTATAGTTAATTTTCAGCCATACTGATTGGGGTTTTATTTATTTATATTGTTTAAAGGAGTCAAAGTATTGGGAGCAAATAGCTAGAAAGGCAAAGGTAACAGAGGGGGATGAGGCCAAGAAGAAGTCTGGATTGCAGGTAAAAGACTGAATTCCCTATCAAGAATTGATATCAGAGTATAGGCAAAGATAAAGGGATAGAGAAGTTCTAAGTAAAAGAACTGCTCTAGTAGAGCTGTTATTCATCCCCAGAACAGAAGCTGCTGTTATGAAGGGGACAGTTAGTGCAGCATATAAAATATTGTATGATAACTATAAGAATCAATCAGAAGAAGTTAGACAAGATTGAGAGGAGAGAGAGTAAAAGCAATTTGCAAGGAAACAATGGGAGAACATATGTATGGCTCCCAATTATGAAACAATGTCCAGAAGGTTAAGGATTTTTGCCTAGAAATGCTTGCATGGATATTTTTATACCTCAATTAGACTGCAAAGAATTTTTCCTCAAGTAGATAGCAAATATTGGAGGTGTGGTGGGGAAGAAAGAGGCAACTGAGAACTTTACTTAAAGTGACGAAAACGTGAGAAACATTTTTATTAAATTGACTTTATGTTAAAAGAAAGTGTTTTTTGGGATTAACATATTTTTCTGCTGGCTACTGTTGGGCTCCTGTTCTGGTTTGGATTGTAACTGAGAACATGTTTTTGGGAGTGCGATGAATTAGAAGATTTTAAAAAATTCTCTGCAGAGTACTCTGTCAGAAATATTGGGGAAGCAAATGGCTTTAACTAAGGAAATGATTCTTTTGAGTTGGCACATAGACTCTAAACATAGTAAGGCATTATTACATTTAGTTCTGTTAGCTACCAAAAAAAAAGTAGTCACTAGAAGTCATTATTAGGATACTTGCCATCTTGAATGGCACTGATGCTATAAGTCTGAAGTATATACTCAATTGTCCTTCACCTAAATAAGTTATTCATTTTGAGCTATGTCTGTTTTACTTCTATTGTTAAACAAAAAAACTACCTATACTTCTTGTTGTCTTGTAATTAAATGTTCTTTATTATGGAGCTTTTCTCCCCAGGCCTCCACTGAAAAAGGACCTGTGTCCAGTTGGATTTTCCCAGTCAACAAATGTAAATAAATAAAAATAATAGAAACTGGAAATTAAAATCTAAACCAACTGTATTTGAAGTATTGAATATTGTAAAAGAGGTAAAAGAACTGGAACAGAGATCTTTAGAAAGGGGAAGTAGCAAATTACACAGAAATAAATAGAATTTGTGGGAACAATATATGTAGATCCATGTTCAGGAGGAGGACTTGGGTTTAAAAGAAGGCAGGAATTGAATAACTTATATAATGTTGGACTGAAAGACTGTTGTCATAAAGAAAACATGTAATGAAGAATGTGTGCAAATTAAAAGAAATGTTAATATGATTTTTCTTTTCTGTTAGGCTGACCTTGTTGATTGCAATCTGTACCACTCAACTTGCAGACAACAAAAATAGTTAAAAACACTCTTGGAAAGTAAGAATATCCTAAAATATATCCAGACAGCTAATTAGCATAAAATATGAACACCAAATAGCATCAACTTCCAACTTCTAGCAGTAATGTGAAGTACCACTCTGAAACACATGCTTAAGAAACAGAGTGACAAAATGATGGAAAAATACAAGCACATTATCAAAGAGATGGTGTAAAATCTGTAACCTTTAATGAATTGCATTGTAAAATTCTACCACACAATGTATTTTATTTATTTATTTATTTATCGTTTCTGAAAAAGAGAGATGTAAGATGTGTGTCTTTTTTCTTTAAATTATTGGTGCCATTAGTATGTTGGTCATGTAGTGTGGTTTTCTGTGTACTAGGTGGCCAGGAAGTTTCAGAAAAATATGTCAAGAGGTAAATCAAGCCTAAAAATGTGGACATACTTCCAAAAATAGGTACATCATGTACAGGTGAAAATCGGGTCTGAAAATTGGAATATTCATCCATAATAGTGACGTTTGAGAGGTCTGTTGGAGACAGATATCTGAAGTCTATATAGTCCATTACATGTCTGTAATGAGTGGATACTGAGGCAGTTTGTGGATGAAAGTGACTGATCCCATCTGTTGTTTGATCCCAGGTTATGGTCATTGACCTGTCATAACAGAGCTCTACCCCAATGCAGTTAGCCAAACCCATCCTGTTGCTTTTTGCTGCCGCCCCTTGCTTTGAAGTCCTAGTCACCATTGATCCTAAGTGTTTTCTGGAAAAGGTTCTTGTGAGTATTAAAAGTATCTTATCCTCAGAAGATAATATTACTTCAAAGCTTTTCCATGATTTAGCTCTGAGTTTAAATAGCTGGAATAATTCTGTGTTGATCTAGTTATCAACTATGGCTTTTAACGTTCCAAGTCCTATGAGATTTTTTTTTCTTGCTGCATGTGAAAGGCAGCCAGTACTGGTCCAGGGTCTGAATATTAAAGGGCCAAAGGCATCCTTTCAAATGACTGACCATAAGTCAACGTGAAGATATAGGACTTAATCTGTTCAGTCTACTATAAATTTTGAAAGCAATCTGCCTGCTAGTTTTCCCTGACCAGTAGGTAATAATGGGGTAGTGGCACGATGGACAGTGCAGTAGTGTTAACAATCTGGTCCATTAGACATAAAAGGTAAGCATTAAGGCACATGACAGTGTTGGTTGTTGAGTGATATCCTCATGCCTAGGTGCATGGTAAAGCATGAGGTTAAATGAGAAGTGTTCCACACTTACACATACGAATGTTGCACAACAAATAACACCCTCAAGTATCTCAAACTAGTGAAAACCACTGCAAATTCAAAAGCCAAGAACTCGACTCAGGTCAGTCCAAAACGTAAAAAACATAAAAAACAACAAATTTTATTAAACCACTGTAAAAGCTTTTCGTTAGTACCTTGCACTAACTTCTTCAGACAAGCAAAACATTCACACCATTACAAGTGAGTTTAAATACCAGCATTGAAACATTTAACCATGCCCCTTGCTCTCCCTTTAGCTCCTTAAAGGTACAGATCACAGCTAACTAAGGTGCATTTGCAATTCTCTATTAACATAATAAAAAATTCATACACCAAGACTGTAATAATAACAGGCTTTGAAACTGAAAGAAAAAAGCCCAATATTTTAATTATTAAACTATATAAAGTAGATAAATATGTAAAATATATAAAATAACATAAAAATAACAATGTTCAACCTACAGCATAAATACAGCATAAATACTAATAATGGTAGCGCGACGCTTCCTAATCAAAAATTACCTATGCATACATTGTATCGTGCCTGCTTTCAAGTAAAATAACTAATATAATGAATATAATAAATATAATAATTAATGCATACTGTCCTAAGCATCTAAATAACTAGAACAGCTACCCAAGAAAAATATAAGATTAATCCTATCTCACTAAATGATAAAAATAATAAAAATATGGAAATATAAAATATCCTCAAGTATCTCTCTGTGCTTATGAAATGGATGTGTTTTGTCTTATGGATTTGTAGAATGGTTTGTATGTTTTTTTATTAGTAATGAAAAAGATGTTCATGAAATTATTAAGTAAAGGGCATATGTGAAGGAATTATTTTTCAAATATTTGTAATGTAAATTCTAGACAACTAGTTACCTGAATACAGTTTATAAATGTTACAATATTTTGAAACATTATATTTTTGTTTGTTTGTAATATGTGTTGTACAGCTATAGCAATGTATGCAGTGCAAATTATTTTCTACAGGGTCAGACAGCTGAGATGCAAATAAATCACTTTATTAAACAATACTTATTGTATCTGAAAATTTTAAAGAATAACATACATACATAATTGTGGTTTTCTGGTCTACTTAATTTGGAACTTATTAACTGAGTATGCTTATTTTATTAATCTGCTTAACACCATGCCTTGCATTTTTTGGGGGGAGGATGTTGCATGTGGAGATGTTTTCATTTGTAGTACTTTGCTTAGTAAATTGTTCGGTACTATTTGAAGGTGATTTTTTTCTGTCTGTAAATGCATAGTTCCAAAGAACATTACAAACTGTGAGAACATAGTGAACTGTTACTGTAAATTCTTTGTTTTTGTTCAGTAGAGGAATGTGGGAGAGCCTGTTTTTCAAACTTGTTAACTGCTGCTGCTTACACAGATATGCTACTGGAACGAAGTCCCCTCTTCCTGCCTAGTATCTCGGCTGCCTGAGGTCCTGACAAATTTAGTCTGAGAATGAAGAATGGAACATGTTACTGACTTTGAAATGCCTTCCAGAAACTGTAGGCATAAATCTATGTAGTCATTAAGCTGAGGGAATGTAAAAGTCATTTACTGCAGTCATTTTCTATAGAACACCTAACACTGTTAGTAATTACATTGAAGAAGAAATTAACTTTGACTACAATATTCATTTTCTTTCTGTCCGTCTTTCTTTCTTTCTTGTTTGTTAACAAGGATCATCCAACTGAGCTTTCCACCCCTTTTCAATGGAGTCCAGGGGAAAAAGTTCCACAAGATAAATTTAAATCAAATATAATTATAAATATACCAGATTAATACAATGATTTGAACTGCAGTCAATTCAAGTTGCTTTGTAGGACTGCTTAAGAGATACATTTACACAAACACACACACACACACACACACAAACACACACACACACACACACACACACACACACACACACACACACACACACACACACACACACATATATGGGTCTATGTCAGATGACTGACTTTTTGGAAACTCAAAACAATATCAGAGAGACCATAAGATTGAGTTTCTGAAAACTCAAACATCAAAAAAACTCTCCCATAAAAACACAAAAAAATCTACCTTTTTATGTTTTTAGAGTGGGGCAAGCTACTCTGCACCCTCATGTGGGGGGCTGCACCGTCCACACCCCCTGCAACTTATATATACCAACTTCAAGATGTCACTACAGTGAGGAAAAGGGTAAATTTCCTAAGCCTCACTGTATCGTGATCTCCATTCAAAAGCTTTGAGTTTTCAAAACCTCAATAATATGGTCTTGACCATATGGAGTTTGAGTTTCTAAAAACTCGATCAACTGATAGGGACCCACATATATATGTAGATATATATATATATATATATATATATATATATATATATATATATATATATATATGTATATATATATATGTGTGTGTGTGTGTGTGTGTGTGTGTATGTGTACATATAAATATAAAACATTTCTGATTGGACAGTGTATATACAAATTACATAGCTAGCAAGAGCGGGTGTATTATCAGCATACAAAAAGTATGCATGAGTAAGAAGTAAATTAAAGTGAGAAAAGAACATGATTGTAGGTAATCAGTATAGTAACAACTAAGAATAAAGCAATGACTACAGTGGCTCAAATGAAGAGATACAGAAGTAAAAGAGGTGTAGGAAAAACTATGTTATCTGAGGGTATGAGGTGGAGAATGCAGCAGTAATACATTGCTTAGGAATACAAGATATAGTAGGTCATAGTGTACTGAAGGTGGAATACTGTGAAGAATGACATGCATAAGGGAAGTGGGATGAGGCAGAATAATTACTCAGACGGCTTTTAGAAAGCAATGGTAGTGAGAGAGATGAGCAAAGAAGAAAGAGAGACATGGGATGAAAGATCAGCAGTTGAGGTGTCAAGTTATTCAGAAGCATTTCTTAGTGATTGAAAAAATAAGTTTTTATCTAGTTCGGAAGCTCAATAAAACTTGCTTCCATGATAATGTCAAGTTGCACAAGAGTAATTCCAATTATTTGACAAGTAGTTTGTATTTTGCAAGAGAATATTTTTTTTTCCTGTGGTAACGTCTATAGGTACAGAGTTCCATAACTTTGCCTCTATAACTTGGTAAAGACAATCTCCATGGCAATTTTGGGATTCTATGACATGCAGTTGATTTTTTTTTTACCGTGACTTAAGAGAAAATATTCATAGATGTTTGGCTAAACTGGGCATCTGTTTGACTTATTAAAGATGTTATGGGTCATTTTTAGTTGGGTTAGGTGTATGTAACTTTTTTTGGTTCCTCACCGTAGCCAACTATTTGCTCTCTCATGGCTTGCCCAACAGGAGAGAAGGGAACACGGGCATCAAGGTTTTTACTGATATTACCCACCACCCCAGCTGAGGCTATCATTAGCAGCCAGGAAACAGGCTGAAAGTCTTTCAGAAGTTGGTAAAAGTGGAAGAAAAGTACAGTAGATGAAGAAGAAGCAATGTTTGAGCCATTGTTAGTATAGATGAGGTTATAAGGTAGCATTTAGAAGAGTATAGCATTCACAATGTATTTGTTTTATTACTTACATAATCAATGTGTTTGTTCATTTTTAATTTATAATCTATTTAAACACCTAACAATTTGGTGTGTGATTTGCTCGATTAGAGTATTATTGGAAAATGCAATATTTATGACTGTCTTTTGACAATGTATCATTCAGGATTAAATAGAATGGGCTTTGTTTTATTGGGCTTCAGTAGCAAATGTGAATTTTGTAGCTAGAGCCCTAGTTTACAGAACTTGGCTTAAGTTAATGATTGAAGTTCTTGTGGTGATTTAGCAATGCATATTAGTGTGGTGTCATTTGCACTATGAATTACTGATGTGGTATTAGTGGTGTTATGCATATTTTTAAACACCTTCATTAAATTGTAACTTAAGACATACCTCGGGATTTGTTAAATTCTGTGGGAGGAATGGTGCTATTCCTGCATGGAGTGGTTCGTGTCCATGTAAAACAGCAGCATGCCTTGCATATGCATGAAGGCGCACTGCTGTTTAACCTACACAGACACGAACTGTGAGCGAGTGCAGGGGGCATGTCCATGTAGCGCATGGACACTAAACATGCCCCCTGTACTCAGAAAGTGCCGTACGGCATAACATTAGAGCTTTGCTCTAATATTATGCCAGTATTTCAGTGTCCGCAGACACTGAAATTAAAAAAATGATAATTTCAGTGTCTGCGGACACTGAAATAAAAAGGGCAATAAGAAAGCAATGCAGAAGGTGTGTTACAGGTTCTGTGACACACCCCCTGCATTGCTAAAGTGCCGTATAGTACTCATACCTCTCAACCTCTCATCACAAGAAATCTGGACAAAGCCAACAATAATGGGGGGACAAAGGCCCCCAAATAGAGACAAATTTTAAATATTGCTCTGAAAATCCCTTAGAAACAGCAAAGTACCACTACACCATCTGAGCTCTGAAAAACTATAATGCTTTAACAAACATATCATGCATTCTGGTAATTTAACATTAATGAAAAAATAAAACAGTCCAAAGTATCAAACCCATGATCCTGAGCACTATGGTTAGAGGAATGTACCACTATACCATCTTAGCTGTAGGAAATAATGTTGTTTTTTTCAAACATATCATGCAATAGAGGCATACAACATTAGGGAGAAAGATTTGTGGAACCAGTCATGTGTTGGAAATAGACACACAAACACACACACACACACACATATATATATATATATATATATATATATATATATATATATATATATATATATATATATAAAAATATATATATATATATATATATATATATATATATATATATATATATATATATATATATATATATATATATATGTATATATATATATATATATATATATATATATATATAATATATATATATATATATATATATATACACATATGTATATCTGATGAAATATATATATATATATATATATATATATATATATGAAAAAGTAAAGTCATAAAATAGATATAGATATATAAAAATATAAAGGAAGGAAAAAATATATATATATGTGTGTGTGTGTGTGTGTGTGTGTGTGTGTGTGTGTGTGTGTGTGTGTGTGTGCGTGTATATAACATGCAGTGCAGTTATACCTCAGAACCATCCCTCTCAACCTGTTAGAGCAAGAAACCTGTACAAAGGCTGTAAAAGGGGGTGGGATGGGTCACATATAGGGACATATTTCAAATATTGCTGTTACAAATGAAGATATTTGCTACAGCAACAGGGTATGTTTCAGCAGACAATTACTGAAGGATATGAGGATGGAAACTGAAATGTTATGTCATTATTTACTGACATAAATCCTTGGATCATCACCGTTATTTACCAAACAAATACAAATAAATTGTGGAACTGAACAAATGTATGGGCCAAACATCCGGACATTCTGTGAAAATCCTGGCAGTGGAGAGGTATGCTCAGAACCCCTTTGTGCAATGAATATGGACCAAGCCTGACAAAGTGGGGGGACAAAGGCATGAAAATAGGGACATACCAAAAATACATCAGTAGCTGAGAAAGTTGATGTTGTAACACCACATGCCCTAACATATATCAACTGAAATATCACAATTCCAGGACTCAGTTGCTTCCAGTTAGTTACCTTAATCCCCACATCATCCCACTGATGTGCCAGGAATACACAACAGTTATGGGGACCAGACCAAAGATATTGGTCAGACACCTGGACATCCTACAAATATGTGGACATAACACAACAGTAGGGAAACTACACTGAGCTACCAACCAATGTCCAAACTACAGTCAGACTGATATAACACTACCCACGTCCAGGTCTGAGGCTGTATACATGCATTAACAAATATAATAGGCACTATAGGGATGTAACACTATTGGAAAGCAGACACTAGTGTGAAAGTGCATATCCCCAAAAAATTGCACCACAGTCATAGTGACATACCAGTAAGCAAACTGAACACTACAGTATAATGACTGTGTGAGCAACAAAATCCTGTTTACCACTCACACATTACCCCTACATATAGTCACAGTGTAGTGGGAATTGTGAGGTGGTATGGGACATGTCACAGTCTGCATGTACAAACATATACAGGCGATAGGGAACCAGAAACTGGAGCAGCATACACAGTCAGGTAGAAAGGGTCCATGATACTCACATGTACCCACTCCCTACACAGCTCAAATAACATGTATACACTACACTGCTACACAATCCTGAGAGTCTTTTAACAATGAGCAGACATACACAGACCTCTCAAATGTACAGTTTCCCAGAGAATGTATAGGCACAGGAGTCATATCTATGGCTGCTTCTGTGTTACATGTCTGGGGGTCTATGACATCACTGAGATGGTAGCAGGAATGAATGCAATAAATAATGATACTACATACCTCTGAATCTCTTAGTACATGACATCTGGACAAAGTCTGACATAATTGGGGGACAGAGGCCCAAACACAGGGGTATATTGGACATATTGCTGTGATAAATATAGACATTGTTGGTGTTACTGGCTTTGTTGTAACATATATTTTCTGAGGGATAGGAAGTCAGTAACACAAATGGATGTTAGCATTTACTGACTGCATTCGTCAGAGTATCCTACTGATTAGCCAAGGACAACAACTGTCTGGGGAACAGACCAAACATATGAGCCATGCATCTGGACATGGTCTAGGCATCTGGACAGTGTAGAGGTATGACCGCAGTGATGTAACAGAATGGAAATCCCCTGACAGCTGCAAAACATGTCACCCAGCACCTTATGAAGTACAGTAAGACCAACATGACACTCCCCCACATCACCTCTGGGAAATTACCCATGTATATTCAAATATAGCATACACTACAGGGATGAAACTATAGTGAAAAGCAGAGAGTAGTGCAAAAATGTCCACCCAAAAACATTTGCAACACAGTCACAGCAACATACCAGTACCCAAAATGAACTCTAGAGTAGACCGACTGTCTTAACAAACATATCCTGATTTCCAGTCACATACTACACCAACATATACTGGCCCACTTCACAGTGTACTGGGAATCCCGAGGTGTTACAGGACATTTCACAGTCAGCCCCAACAAGCATACAGACATGATAGACCGCCAGCAGCTGAAGCAGCATGCAAAGTCAGATAGGTAAAGGATGTATGGCACTCGCATATTCTACTCTCCCTACCCAGCCCAACAAATATCTGCACACAACACTGCTACACAATCTTGGCAGTCTGTTCACAATGGCCAGACATAACTGTCATATGTACAGATGTCCACAGATTTACCAGGGTGTGGAACCATAATCCTGGCCACCACTGCATACCATAGCCAGGAGTCTGCCAGGTCATTGGCATGATAACTGAAGTGCAGTTCGTAATTAATGATATACCATACCTCTGCACCTTGTAGTGCAGGACATCTAGACAATACATGATGTACTTGTGGGACAGGGGGCTAGAAAGAGGGACATATCACACATAATGGTGTTACAAACTGAAACAGTACCTGGTGTTACATGTGTTGTTGTAATATAACATCCCTGAAGGATATGATGTTTGGAACACCAATGGATGTCAACAGTTACTGACTACAATCCTCACATTATCCTACCAACCCCACAAAAACAGACATTGTTCAAGGAACAGACTAAGCATAACAGGCAAACATCTGGCCAGTCTGTGGACAACATGCCAGTTGAGAGGTATGTCAGATGCATATCACTGTCAGATATCAAGTCAAACATAAATGCATGTACAGATGAACCCTGTCAATCTAGCAACCATCCATGTGTATAACAGTACTAATGACATAGAATCTTTACCCAGTTCTGGAGTTTTGTCCCCCATGTTGTTGGCCTGTCTCCACATGTCCTGTCCTGTGAGGTATTTCCACCTACTGTTGGTGAAGCTGTAGCTCCCACACCTCCATAATGTCCCCCACACAGGCAAGGAAAATGGGCATGGCCCACATGAAGGGCACCCCATATGTTGGAACTAGCAGCAGTGTCCAGGCCCACACCACAATACTATGTGGGCACCTACATAGCTTTATGACCTCACCAATACCTGACAGGACAACATCAACCCCCTCAAGGTAGGCTGACCACCTGTGATGAAATACACAGCTACCATAACAGGTGGAAATAATCGCAGGATGGGCCAAGAAGAAACAGGTGCCTCATTGGAAGCCATGTCACCTTGTTCTGTACAAGCAAATAAGGTCACAGGTAATGTACCCATAGGCTGTCTTTGAGTGAAAACTGGAGACATCCACTAAGGACAATCACAAGGCCTTCCAGATGTGTGTCTGCAATTCCAGAGGTAACACAAATATCTGATCTGTAGTGGTGGTCAATAACATTACATACACATATGACATGGATATAGGCAACTGGCTGCAGACAGGTGAAGTGTAAACATCACCCCCTGTACCCCCATAGGTACACATGTGTATATACAGCACCTGACCCCCTCCCCTCATGATCAGGAAGCAGGTCTGTAATGCCCTCTCAAAGGCAACACATAGAGGTCTCCATAGGCTTGATACCATTCCTGTCTGCATCAGCCAACATGAACATAGGCATGGGCTCTCAGACCCATTCTGCAGTGTAGTCAACCACAGTCTGAGAACTGGTGACATCCCATCATCACAGAGGACAGACAGTTGATAGAAAACAGGTTATGCATTACCATTAATGTTCAGAAGGATACAAGTCTGAAACTGAAATGTATGCCATAATGTCATGACAATAGTAGTCAATGACATGGGTGAAAGCTGTAATACTCTCCATTTAATATAGTAAATAATATTAATATCCAATAGACGATAAATAAACATTTACAGCTCAAATTCCCAAACCAAGATAGTGTAGTGGTCAGAGTCCCAGCTTTTCATGCAGGTGTACATGGTTCGAGTAGTACAGCAGGCAATCCAAATTTACATGGGAAAGCAGTGTTAAAAGTGCTATGTTCACATTAAAATATGTGGTACGTTATTTTTGTCACTCAGGGTAGTGTAGCTGGTGTAAAATGGATGTGTGAGTGCATTTAACATGTGAAAACACCCATGTGTATACATGTCCCATACAGTATAGTTACACCCCTTGTTACTGTAATGAAAGCACATACAGCCATGTCATGTAAGGAAAATCATATACACTTACTAAATTAAGTCATTAGAGTGTCATATTATGAAAATGAACTTTGGGCAATGGTTAGCAATGCTCAGTTATGCTTAGCAGGTGTAACAACACATTTATGTTGCCCTCACCCATCTCTCTGGGGTTTGAGTGTCCAAATTCACCTCCAAAGTCTGTACAAATGCACAGCTGTTGCTGTATAAGAAATAGACAGCTATGGACCTTCTGTACACCTGTACTGCACATAGGGTCATAGGTAGGTACTAGGCTATTGGCCCCAGGGCCTATATAAGCCTAGCCATAAGGATTCCCTGGCTTCAGCCACCCAAAAAATTATTTTCCGTGCCCCTGTTGAGCAGAGCCAAATTTCCTATTTCTCATCCAGTTGTCCAGATTGTTCTTAAAAAGGGCCAATGAGGTGCTCTGTTTGACATGAATGGGCAGCGTGTTCCAGAGTATGTGAAGTCCCTGGGACAGGAACCTATCCCTCCAGCAAGTTCTGTTTATTGTGATGACAAGGTTAAGGTCCCTGGAGCATGTGGCCAGAAGGGATTGGGATTTTTCTAAGTGTAGCATATCCAACAGCTCTGGGTTTGACATGGCTTTGTATGTTAGGCAGAGATTGCCTCTGAGTAGGCGATATGTGATGGAGTAGAGCTGGAGTTTCTTAAGATAAAAATGCATAGGGCATCTGTTTGAGGCCAGTGATCCTCTTTGTGAGGTATTTCTGCGGTCATTCCGGTTGCTGCAAATGTCTTGTGAGGTACATCCCAAATGGAGCATTGTACTCTATAACAGGTTTAATGAGGGCTGAGTAGAGGGGGACAATGACTTCTTCTTTTCTGGATGTGAAACCTTTTGTGATGAGGTGTGCCACATAGAAGGACTTCCTGACCACTGTGGCGATGTGGTTATCAAAGGAGAGACTACTGTCTACCTGTTCCATAGCTATCTTCCATATTGTTCTTCCGTCTGCATGCCCCTTTTTCACCACTTTTCTATCACCCCTTTCTCTTTTCTTTTAAAGAATTAATGCAGGCGTAAGCGTGAGTAAGCGGTTGTAAGTGAGAGTAAAAGCAACAAAATTACCAGCCCTGCCAGGTCTTGAACACCATAGTCAGAGCAATGGACCACTACACCATTTGAGCTGTAGGGATTACTAATGCATTTTCCAACATATGCTCATTCAACAGTAGGAAAAAAATTCCATAGAATCAGTCAAGCCTCGTATTTATACATATACACATGTATATATGTATATAGATGCATATATATGAGACAAATATATACATAATATAAATAGTGATATACATATAAATATATAAATATATATATATATATATATATATATATATATATATATATATATATATATGCTCATAACATATAGTGGAGTCATACCTCAGAATCATATCTACCAACCCTTTACTGCAAGAAATCTGGCCCAAGGCTGTCCAAATGGTGGGGCAATTGGACAAACTTGGGATATATATCAAATATCGCTCTTATAAATGTTGAATGTTGCCAGAGTAACAGGGTTTGTTTCAGCATACATGTTCTGAAGGATATGAATTCTGAAACTGAAATGTATGTCATCATTTACTGTCAGAAATCCTCAGATCATCACAGTAATTTACCATGGATATGAAAATAATGCATCTGCTGAACAGACCAGAAATATGAGCAATAAACCTGGACATACTGCAACAATCCATACAGTCCCAAGGTAGGCTCCAAACCTTGTAGTGCAATGAACCTGGCCAGGCCTGACAAAGTGGGGGAGAAAGCCATGGAAATAGGAACATATCCGAAATACTGGAGTAGATAAGCCTACACAGTTGCTGCGGTAACACCCTTATGTCTGTCCTAACATATATTGACTGAAATAGCACAAGTCCAACACTAAATTACCTCCCACTACTTATTGACTGAAATCTTCACATCAGCCCATTGATGTGTCAGAAATACACAACACTTATAGGGGCCAGGGAACACTACGTCCTACAAGTATTTGGACATAACATCACATTAGAGAAACTACACTCAGCTGCTAAGCATGTTACCAAGCACTGTCCAAACTACAGTCAGACTGACACAACACTAATCCAAATCTGCTAGGGGGAATTACACATGTATTGGCAAATATATCAGGCAGTACAGGGATGTCACAGCACTGAATAACAGACACCAGTGTGAAAGTACATACCCACATACAATTCAACCACAGTCACAGTGACATACCAGTAAGCCAAAGGAACAGTACAGTATAAGGACTGTGTGAACAAAAACATCTCAACATGTTTGCCACTCACACACTAACTCTACATATACTGGCCCAATTTACAGTGTAGTCTGACTCCTGACTGTGGTATGGGACATGTCTCAGTCTGCCCCTACAAACATATACACCTGATAGAGCACCAGAAACTGGAGCAGCATGCAAAGTCAGATAGAAAAAGACCCATAACACTTTATATCTACCCCCCTCCCTACACAGGCCAAATAACACATTCACAATAAACTGCTACACAATCCTGACAGTCTGTCAACAATTGCAGAAATACAAAGACCTCTAAACTGTACAGAGTCCCACAGAATGTCCAGGCTATCCCCTCATATATAAGGCCACCTACACATAACATGTCTGGTGGTCTGATACATCACTGGGATGATATCATGAATTAAGTCACTATATAATGGTATACCATACCTATCCACCTCTTACTCCACGACATCTGGACAAAGCCTGACATACTTTGGGGGCAGAGGACAAAACACAGGGGCATTATTGACATATTGCCGTTATAAACTGAAAAAGTTGCTGGTGTAACAGGGTTTGTTGTAACATATCTGTTCAGAGGGATATGAGGCAAGAAACACACACGGATGTTACCATTTACTGATTGCAATCCTCAGAGTATGCTACTGAATTTCCAAGGGCACAAAATGTGTGAGTAGCACACCAAATATAAGAGTCCAAACTCTGTCCAATCTGCAGTTAGCCTTACAGTTGAGAGTTATGTCAACCACATAATACGGTCAGACTTAAAATCACACAGAGCAGCCATATCCATGCAAACCCTGTCAAACTAGCATTACTTCAACTGTATAACAGCAGTACTTACATTCTGTCCCTATGTCTGACACATTCTCCCCAGTTTGTTGGGCTGTCTCCACAGTGTTTGTTGTAAGGAGTATTTCCAACTACCATCTGTGATGCTGTTTGTCACACACCTCCATGAAGTCCCCCTCACAGGCAAAGAAAAGGGGCAATGCCCACATGAAGTACTCAGTTATAGGAGTGTGTTTCCATGCTATTGGGTATAGGAATGATACCACAGCTGTTCTACATGCAATTAGCAGGAGGGGGGGACTACAACTGGTGAACAGGCCATCAGCTGCTCATTAGCATTACCTACAAAAGGCAAGCTGCTGCCTATGCAAAACAGATGTATAGCCTACATCTGTCTCAGAGAGAGGGACAGAGAGACAGACAGACACACACACAAACACACACACACACACACACACACACACACACACACACACACACACACACACACACACACACACACACACACACACAAACAAACACAGAAAGTGAAGGTTTATACCAACTGAATTGAAAAATAAAACAGGTATGTCAAACAATTAAACATGTAGTGGAATGTAGTAGAGGGTATGCAGATGTGGAAAATAGGAAGTTCAACAAATATTGTGTGTCAACAACACTTGCTGCACTGATATATATCTGATCAGAACCTATGGCCATAGCATCTGTGTCTGTCTGCGGTGACATAGAACACAGCTCAGGGCCCTGATTTACCCCAGGAAAGAATGGCTCACATATGGCCACTACTGGAGTGTGTGTTGAGCAATACTGACTGTGACACTGCTAAGCCAGCTACTGGGATGTTGCAGATATCCATATGTTAATTGTGAATACAAATATACACATGTTTGTCTCAGAAATGTGATGGACCTATACGGGATATTTGCATACTGAAATACTGTTGCCGCTAAGTGTGTTGAACTGCATGTGATATACTGAGCTCATACAATTCAACTGTCCAGTGTTATGCACACTGACCATATGTGTGCCTCATATTTGTAGTTATTTCATCAAGAGTTGTGTTATGTCTGGCAAATACTTGGAAACCTGTGAACACTGACATTACAACATCACCTTCTCTTTCTTTTGGCTATTCCTGTTAGGGGTCGCCACAGCAGATCATCTGTCTCCATGTCTTCCAGTCCTCTGCATCTTGCTCGGTCACATAAGCCACCTGCATGTCCGCTATCACCACATACACAGACCTTATCTCAGGCCTTCCTCTTTTCCTGTTACCTGGCAGCCTCATCCTTTCCCAAATATGCTCTACATACCTCCTCATCACATGTCCAAACCAATATAATCCTGCCACTCTCTGGCTTTGTCCCCAAGCTGTCCAACCTGGGCTGACCCCCTAACATGCATATTCCTAATCCTGGCCACCCTCATCATACCCAGTGCAAATCTTAACATCATTAACTCTGCTATATCCAGCTCTGACTTGTGCCTTTTTTTCAATGCCAATGTCTCCAACCCATATAATATAGCTGGCCTCACTACCCTCTTGTAGACCTTCTTTATCACTTTTAATTGTACTTGTCTGTCACAAATCACTACTGACACTCTTCTCCACCACCCGCATCCTGCCTGTACTCTCTTCTCTACCTCTCCCCCACACTCACCATTACTCTGAACTGTTGTTTCCAAGTATTTAAACCTATCCACCTTTGCAAACTGTATTCCCTGCATCCTCTCCATTCCTCTATCCTCCCTCCCATTCAAACACATATATTCTGTCTTAGTCCTGCTGACCATCATTCCTCCCCTCTCTAGTCCATACCTCCACCTCTCCAGTGTCTCCTCAACCTGTTCTCTCCTCTCAATACAGACCACAATGTCATCTGCAAACAACACAGTCTATGGGGACTCCTGTCTGATCATGTCTGTCAACCTGTCCATCACCACTGCAAATAAGAAAGGGCTCATAGCTGATCCCTGATGTGCTCCCACCTCCACATTAAACACACCTGTCACTCCCAACTCAGAACTCACTGCTGTCACTCTCACCTTGTACATGTCATGTAGCATTCTTATGGATTCCTCCACCACTCCTGACCTCCTCATACAATACCACAACTCCTCTCTAGTCATCCTGTCATATGCTGTCTCTAAGTCCACAAAGACACAACGCAGCTACTTCTGACCTACTCTGTACATCTTCATCAACACTCTCAGAGCAAACATTGCAGCTGTATTGCTCTTTCCTGGCATGAAACCATACTGCTGATTAGTGATCCTCACCTTCCTTCTTAACCTAGCTTCCACCACCCTTTACCATTACCTCATGCTGTGACTGATCAATGTTATCCCTCTGTAGTTACTACAGCTCTGCACACCATCCTTATTCTCATAATCAGTACCCAAACACATTTTATCCACTCCTCATGTATCATCTTACTTTCCAAGATTACAGTAAACAATCCGGTTAAAAAGACCACTGTCATTTCTACTAAATACCTCCATGCTTCCACAGGTATGTCATCTAGACCAATAGCCTTTCCATTCTTAAACCTCTTCATAGCTATCCTTACTTCTTCCATGATAATCTGTTGCACTTCTTGATTCACCATACACACATCATCCAACCTTCTCTCCCTCTCTCTCTCTCTCCCTCATTCTCTTCACTCAACAGCCCATCAAAGTACTCTTTCCATCTAGTCTACACACTCTCCCCACTTGTGTGTACATTTCCACCATTATCCTTTATCAGGCTTATTTGCTAACCATCCTTCCTAGCTAAGTGCCTCTGTCTAGCCAATTGGTACAGGTCCTATTTTCCATCCTTGGTGTCCAACCTTACATATAACCCTTTAGCTGCCCCATCCTCAGCCTTTGCTACCACTCTCTTTGCCATGCACCCCATCTCCTTATACTCCTGTCTACTTTCTTCATCTATCTGACAATCCCACTTCTCCTTCGCCAACCTCTTTCTCTGTATACTCCCCTGTACTTCCTCATTACAAAACCAGGTCTCCTTGTCCTCGTTCCTCTGTGCAGATGTCACACCACACCCCGTTCTACTCATCTCCCTTACTAGCTCAGATGAAGTTACCCAGATAATTGCTAACTTTTCACTGCCACCCACTGCCTGTCTTAACTCTTCCCTGAACTCATCCTCACACTCACCCTTTCTCAGTATTCACTATTTGATCCACGGTGCTGCCCTCACACTTCTCCCCCTCTTCTTGATCACCAATGTTATCCCACAGACCTACATTCCATGCTGCCTAACTACACTTCCCCTGTCACCACTTTACAGTTTCCAATCCCCTTCAAACAAGCCCACCTGCATAGGAGATAATCCACCTGTGTGCATCTTCCTCCATTCTTGTATGTCACCCTATGGCCCTCAGTCTTGTAAAACTATGTATTCACCACAGCCATGTCCAATCTCTTTTGAAAACTCCATCACCATCTCACCTTCTGCATTTCTTTGCTTAACACCATACCTATCCATCACTTCTGCATCCCCTATGTACCCTTCACCAACATGCCCATTTAAATATGCTCCGATCACCACTCTGTCACCCTTGGGTACACTCATCACCACTTCATCCAACCACTCCACAATACATCTGTCTTATCCATCACACACGCAATTAGCAGAGCATATGTACTAACTGTCATCATTGCACCATCATTTCCCAGCCTCCTAAACATCACTCTACCCGACACTCTTATCATCTCCACAAACACTCTTGGCATAATGTTCTTTCAGGTTAAGCCCTACACCAGTTCCCCTCCCATACACATCATGATAGAACTATTTGTACCCAACTCCGATACACACAGCCGTACATCCCTTCCATCTGGTCTCTGGCGCACACAATATATCTACCTTTCCTCTGTCCATCATATCAGCTAGCTCTGTCCCCATACCAGTCATACTCATAACATTAACAGTTCCTACCCTCACTACCACACTCCTAGCCTTTATCGACTCTGCCTGCCATATGAGCGTCAGACATCCTCCAGGGTATGTCTGTAAATGTAAAGGCTACTGTACTATCAAATGACGTATGTGTGTTACAGCAATGTGAAGAAAGTGTCACTAATTTTGGCCCATAGCCTACCATGTATGTGCGGTGTCCTCCAGATCTCCTTCCTTAACAGGTTGACATGAATGACTGAGCAGCAACAGTGTAATTACAGTGTGCCATGCTGACATAGAACAGAACTGTATAGCAGGTATTACCTGTGCATATGTATGTATGGGTAGGTGTACCTGGCTGCCTCATAACAACTGACATGGGATGCAAAACGTCAGGTAAATAAGCTGTACATGTTGTACATGTGTGTAATCTTAGTTTCTGTGTATCCAACAGAGTTACACTTTACAGCTAATGGTTGTTGCATTGCCCTGACACAGACATGGGTACTAGAATAAGTATGGGTATCACGTTGACATTGGAGAGGTGTCCAACTGTGTTATGAACTTGTGTCCATGCCTACTACAAACAGATATATGACAACCCACATAGCTATATGGCCTCAGCAAGACTTTATTTGTAAAACCTGTCTCCACCACAGTAGAGTAATCTCCTTTGCTGGACAGCAGCAATACACAAAGCGCATAAAGGGATGCTATATTGGCTGTACAGGACAAAGTAGGATCATGCACCAGCTGGGCAGCATGTCAACCTTTGTCTGAATGAGCATATTAGGTCAAAGGTGGATTACTGTAAGGCTAAATATGAGTACAAATTGGACACATCCACTAAGGGCAATCACAAGGCCATCTTCACATATGTCTGCAGTCTCAGAGGCAGCAACCCAACCCACCTTGTAATTGTGGTGAATCACACCACATACACACACACACCATAGCTACAGCCAAACTGCTGCAGACAGGTTTAGGGCAAACATCACCCCTGGCTCACCATCAGTATAGGTAGACATGCACAGCACATGTACCCCTCCCCTCATCATCAAGGATCAGGTCCAAAGTGCCTAATCAAAGTCAACAAAAGCCAAGTCCCCTTGGAGCCTGATAACATTCCTGTCTGCATCCTACATGAACCTAGGCATATGCTTCCAGCTCCATTACACACTGTATACAAACAAAGCCTGAGCACTATTGACATCCCATCTGCAAGGAATACGGCCACTGTCATCCCTCTTCACAAACATCAATGCTGAATAGTGCTTTATGCAATGTACTGGTCCTCACTGGGGGGAACATGACACAATAGGACAAGGAGTACAATGCATGTCCATACAGTGCTGCTAGGTACATGGCTATGATGTGTTTGTAAGTGGTGGCTAACGGTAGGCAATATTCATGTTCTGGCTCTGTAAAGAACTCTGGGCAATGTCTGAGGTCCTGTGATGTGTTTCCCTATTAATGCCTTCCAGGTGCCATGCAGAGGCAACCCACATACATTGCTGCAGAGACAGCAGCCATCACAGAATCTGTGATAACATACTATGCTGTTCTTTTTGTCCGTAGCCGGCAAAATCTGTGGGAGCGGACTGTCTTGTGGGATGACCTTGTCAACAGAGTGAACATCTTGGGCCACCATGGATGAGCATACGATCAGGTCAGGCATAGAGCAACTGATCTTATATGTCATGCCTGGCAAAGGGCTGCTGCTGTAGCGAGGGACCGTACTGCTACCGGTGGGAGTCCAGCCACACAGGCCCCACTTACAGCAACAGAAGAGCTCCTTGCCAACCTCAGGGTAGCCCCCACACATCATCAAACACATGAAACACCAATTGTGGAGGTGGATGGTGCCCAGGCAACAGGCAAGGAGCATGCAGGTAAGGCCAAAGTGCACATCAATGTAATGAGGTAGCAGTGAAACTGTCTTCTATAGAGTCTTTAGATGCATATGTCAGTGCAAAATGGATTACAGTGTGGGGTTTAGTAATGCACACAAGTGCACATCTATGGTGAAGGGCAGCACATTGTGTAGTATCATAGTGTGTACTGTACCTGTGCAAAAAAGTAGCAGTCATCTTGTACCAATGCCATATGTGTATCTGCTGACAATACCTCTCCCCCACAACTACATATGTCCCTCTGGTCTGTACATGGGACAGCAGCCTGAAGCTGGTAAGTATGGGATTTTACTGTTGTGGCTCACCAGTACCCCAGGCATGTTAAGGTCATGCATGTGACCATAATACACACAACTGTTACACTTAGCCATTGGGCAATATCTGCATGTTCAGCTGTGGTGGTGTTTACTGCATTGCATCACGGTGGTCATCACAGGGGACTATTTGCAGGAGATGTCACATATCTGTAGCATACCTCACAACCTATCATTGCAGCACATCTGGACAAAAACTGACAAAATGGAGGGACAAAGGGCAAAAACTAGGGTCATATTGTATAAATTAGTGTTATACAGTGCATATAAATGATGTGCACACCTGTTAGAATGCCAGGTACTTGTGGTATACAAAAATGAGAGCACAACAGACAATTTCAAAATCCTGACAACCTGTCATGTGACCTATAACGTGTACAATTCAATTGTAAAGCAAACAAATCTGTTATGGGAACAATTATGACACATAACAATTGTAAAACAACCTAGATGCATATGTGTGCACAGGCTGAAGCTAATACTGTATTGATGCAGCTTTTGATATAACTACAGCATTACATCTTATTGGGTACACACCTGCCATCAATTATAGAGACTCTTTGATTGACAGCAAATGATGGTCAGCTGTCCTACCAGGATTATCCTAACAAATACCCAATTGCCTGCTACAGCAACAACCATGGTCCACATAGAGCTGATGAAGCTGCTAAGGGACCACATCTTTGAGATGCATCAGCCTGGAGAAGGGTACCAAAACATTTCCACAGCATTGCATGTACCATGGAACACAGTGCAGACAGTTTTCAAAAGGTGGTGAAAATATGGGGCTACAGTGACATTGCAATGGAGTGGACATCCTTCCAAATTCTATGAGAATACAACACCAAAACTTGCCAGGGAGGCTGCGTGGAGCCCTACAGCAACAGCGAAGGAGTAGCAGGAATCTCTGGCAAGTACTGGGTGCATACTACATGTGACAACAATATTTCGTGGTCTCTATATATCTCGCCTATAGGGTAGGGTTGGAAGATGGCAGCAGTTTCTCACAGCAAACAATATCCAGGCCTACAGAAAGTCTGAAAGCACTACATCAGGTCTCCAAAAAGCAAGTGGAAAAATGCGTTACGGTCATATGGGACTAAGGTTGAACTCTTTGGCCACAATTCTGACATGTTTGTATGGCATAATAACACCAGTGCACATCACCACAACAACACCAGCCCCATGGTGAAGCATGGTGATGGCAGTGTCCAGCTTTGGGGTTGCTATTCACAAGCTGGAACTGGGGCTGTAGGCAAGTTGGAGGGGATTATAAACAGTTCCAAAAAACAGTCCCTTGTGGCTCCAATCCTTCTGGTGTCAGCCACATAGCTGTGGATGGAGAGGAATTCCACCTTTCCATACAAAAATAGCCCAAACCATACATCCAAATCAACAAAAGGATGGCTTCACCAGAACACATGCAATGTTCTGCACTGACCCAGCCAGAGCCCACACCTACATCCAATAGAAAATATGCAGGGTGACCTAAAGAGGGGCGTGCACAGGAGATGCCCTTGCAATCTGACATAATTGGAGGTGTGTTGCAAGGGAGACTGTACAAATATTGGCAAGATAAGGTGTGCCATGCTGACAGACACCTTCTCAAGAGGACCGAACGCTGTGATTAAGTCAAAAAGTGTTTTTACTGAGTATTACTTTAAGGGTGTGCACACTCATGCAACCAGCCTATTGTACATATTGCATTTTTATTGAATTACTAAACTGTAAACTACTTTTTAGGTTCATAGGTTCATAGGTTCATACTAGGCTATCTACCCTAGCGCATTTATAAGCCTAGCCAGAGTGTGTTTGGCTTTCGCCACCCATTTTAAATGAATTTTGCTATGCCCTTTTTCGAGGTTAGTATACTGTGCCTCTGTCTAACAGTGACACAGAAGTGATACCCGGGGTAAACCTACTATCTCCCATCCACTCATCAAGATTCCTCTTGAAGAGAGTCAATGAGGGACTCTGCCTAACCTGGACCGGGATTTTATTCCAGAGTGAAGGGAGCCTCTGGGATATGAATCTGTCCCTCCAGCATGTCCTATTTATTTCAGTGCTGAGGTTCAAGTCTCTCAAGCGCGTAGCTCGATGGGATTTGGATTTTCTGAGGTGCAGCATGTCCATTAATTCTGGGTTGGACATGGCCTTATACGTCAGACACAGATTGCCTCTGAGCAGGCGGTATGCCACTGAGTAGAGCTGGAGTTTCTTTTTTTCTTTTTTTCATACTGAGACTTGGACTTTCTGTTTGCAAGTGCTCTTTCTGTGCTTTTTGATGCCTTTATTGTGAGGTTTTTGTGTTCTACTCAGGTAGCATAATCTTGATAGAGGCCTGCTGTTGTCCAGGCCTGGCAGTTTTGTTTGTTGAGTTTCCTGTGTTTCTGGCAGCCATCTTATGCTGATAGTGTGTTGTCTTCATTATTATTGAGAGTAACAGGGTTTCCTGACCTCCTCTAGCACAAGTGATTGGTGTTACAGCAGGAGCTAGAAAGACTGAATAGTAATTTGAGCCTCTAGATTCTTCCATCCTTTCTGGTATATAAACCCTGTGTCTGTAAAGGGGGGTGGTTGTATTTACCAGGCTGTGGATGGTGATTCATCAGTGGGACTAAGCAGAAATTCCTTAAGATTCCAAGAGCAGAATAAGTTATTTTTTACACTTATTTCACTGAATTGCACTTCTGTAATGCTTATAATTGTGCTATACAGTTAATCTACTACATTTCTGCATGGTTATAAACCTTTTTTACTGTTTCACTGAATTTATGTACTGTTTTATACTGTTTTAACTGTATTTTATATTGCTAGATACTATTTCATTACTCTACATGCATGTTTACTGAATTATTTAACTGTAAACTGCTTTTTCATACTTCTTTCGGCTGCTCCTGTTAGGGGTTGACACAGCGGATCATCTGTTTCCATTTCTTCCTGTCCTCTGCATCTTGCTCTGTCACACCAACCACCTTCATGTTCTCTCTCACCATAGGTTCATAGGTTCATAGGTAGATACTAGGCTATCTGCCCTAGAGCATTTATAAGCCGAGCCAGAGTGTATTTGGCATCCGCCTCCCTATTAGATTAGCCTACTGTGCCTCTGTAAAGTAGGTCACAGAAGGTACCCTTTTAAGATTAGTTTACTGTGCCTCTGTCTAACAGGGACACAGGAGAGATTCCAGGGGTGAATTTGCGATTTCCCATCCACGCGTCCAAATTTCACTTGAAGAGGGTCAGCGAGGGGCTATGTCTAACATGAATTGGGATTCTATTCCAGAGTGAGGGGAGCCTCTGGGAAATGAATCTGTCCCTCCAGCATGTCCTATTTATTTTTGTGCTGAGGTTTAGGTCCCTGGAGTGTGTAGCTCTAAGGGACTTGGATTTTTTGAGGTGGAGCATGTCCATTAATTCTGGGTTTGACATGGCTTTGTACGTCAGGCATAGATCGCCTCTGAGTAGGCGGTAAGCAACTGAGTAGAGCTGGAGTTTCTTTAGTCGAGCTGCATAGGACATCTATTTGTAGCCCATGATCCTCTTGGTGAGGTACTTTTGGGGTCTCTCCAGTTGCTGCAGGTGTCGGGTAAGGTACATCCCAAAAGGGGCATTGTATTCAATTATGGGCCTGATGAGTGACGAGTAGAGGGGCACAATGACCTCTATTGATCTAGATGCGAACCCTTTCGTGATAAGGTGGGCTATACAGAAGGTCTTTCTAACCACTTTGGCAACATGATTATCAAAGGAGAGATTACTATCTACGTTGGTCCCCAAATCTCTAATTACTTCTTCCGTACTTAATGGATTATCACCTATGTGTTAATTTGTGGGCACCTTGTTTTTTCCAAAGGGGATGACTATGCACTTTTTAGCATTTAGCTTGAGGCCGTGGTTCTGGCACCAAGCATCCGTCTCTGTGAGACCCTTTTGGAGGATGCTTGTGTCAGCTGGAGATTCGATTATGGCCCCCAGTTTGCAGTCATCTGCGAACTTTGTCAGCCATAACCCCCCCGTGTTAGCCTGAACCTCAGAGAAGTACATACCGAACAAGAGAGGTCCCAGAACTGAGCCCTGTGGGACGCCACTTGTAACTGGTTTGGATTCGGACATGGCACCTGCGATTCTGACCATGTGGGTTCTATCTCTGAGCCAGTTTGCAACCCATCTTGTGATATAGGGGTTGATATTTAAGCTGGTAAGCTCATTTATGATGCCCGAGTGGGGTATTGTGTCCAAGGCTTTTGCGAGGTCCAGGTAGGCTGTGTGGACTACCTTGCCCTCATCTATGGCTTTGGTAACTGTTTCAAAGAAATCAACTAGGTTTAAGAGGCAAGATCTGCCCTTAACAAAGCCGAATTGGGTAGGGTCCAGTGTCTGGAGGCTCCCAATGTCTTTGTTTATGAGTTCCATGATAATACGCTCCATAGCTTTACAGACCAGACTAGTCAGGCTTATGGGGCGATAGTTTCCGGGGTCCATTGTGGCACCACCTTTGTGGAGTGGGACCACTGTAGCTGTACGCCATTCTTTGGGTACATATCCTGTAGTAAGGCTAAGTTTGAACAGTGACTTAATGTGAGGGTTCAGTTCTTCTTGGAGCTCGTGTAAGACACAGCCTAGGACACCATCCGGTCCCATAGATGCTGTGTTTTTTGCTTTGTAGAGGGCAGCTTTCACCTATACATCTGTGATGTCAGGCAGGTTACATTCAGTTGGGATAGGCGTTTTCTCCTTTGGGGGGGGGGAGAAGTTTGTGCTGAATCTATCTGCCAGGATGTTGGCTATTTATGTAGGTTCGGTATATTTTGTACCGTTATGCAACAATTCAGAGCATATCTGGGAGTTTCCGCCCATGTTTCTGACATAACTAAAGAAGGCCTTGTGATTATCTTTAGTGTATAGGGAAATTTTTCTTTCGAAACTGGCCTTTGATGATTTTATGAGGGATCAAAGTTTCTTGCTAATACTGATCAGAGATGCCTTCCCTTTTTGGGATTTCTATCATGTAGTAGCTTCCTTCTTCTGTTGTATAGCTTATTTATAGCCGGGGTCCACCAGACCAGTCTCCTGTTTTTGGAGGAGTGAGTCTTGGTTTTATTTGGGATAGCACGATCCATGCATTCCTGCAGGTGCTCATAGAATGCATTTGTAAAGGATTCTGCGGATTGGGCTGTATTATCCTCTGGCCCAGGGGCTTTGAAGGATTCCACCTCAGTCTTGAGAAGTGCAAAGTTGGCTTTGGAGAAATTCTTTACAGTGATTTCCTTGGTTGGGGGTGGTGACGGGATATGGATGTCCAGGGAAATTTGTTTATGATCTAATCTTACCAATGAGGGGTTTACCTCTGGTGTGAAACATAGAGTCCCCATGTCGGTGATGACCAGGTCCCATATGTTGTTCCCTCTTGTGGGAGAGGTGACCAGTTGTTCCACTGCGTTAGAGTTTATAAATTCAAGGAACCGTTGGGTGAGGGTGTTTGGGCTTGAGTAATTTTCCCAGTCAATGTTTGGGTAGTTGAAGTCACCCAATAACATAGTGTTTGGAGAGACCTTCATATTCTCCAGTGTTCTCAGGAATGCCAAGTGGGGTTCCTGTAATAGGGAGGGTGTTCTGTAGCAGGCTACAAACTGAAAGGCAGTTTTGCCCACTGTTAGTTGCACATGGATGGTTTCTGATGCTTTGTGCAGTGCCACTAACCTGGAGGTGTAGGTATCTTTGATGAATATAGATACCCCCCCCCCTCCTTTTGTGCTTCGGTCCGAGTTTTGGGGCCGAAATGCATGGTATGAGTTATAACCTGGTAGTGCTGGGGTGCTCTCAGGAGCCTTGAACCAGGTTTCTGTTACTGCACAGACATTGATTTTCTCCATACTGAGGAGAGTCTCGAGTGCGTGCATCTTGAGGTTTAGACATCTGGCATTGAGTAGCATTACCTTTAGTTTTTTTATCTTTGGGTTGTCTATGGAGGTGGGTTTGTCCTTTGATCCTTGCCTAAAAAGGGCACTATGGGGGTGGAAAGAGCCTTGGCCAGTATACGAAAGCCTAAGGGTGACAGGTGCAAGCCGTCCCTAGCGTAGCAATGTGGCTTGTCCAGCATGTCATCCCAGGCTGACAGACACTGGATCCCCTTTGAATGACACCAATACTTTAGCCAATTGTTGAAACTGATCATTTTGTCTTTATACTGTGGCATCATTCTTGGTGAGGGCAATATGCTACTCAAGGTCAGGGACATACCAGCCTGGGCTACATGGTCAGAGAGCTCCTCTATGTCTCTTTTCATGTAGTCCAGGGAGGTACATCTCAGGTCATTCACACCAGCATGGACAATGACGGAGTCATACTTGTACTTGCTTTGGAGTGATCTGAGAGCATGCATTATGTGGCGGATCCTGGCACCCGACTGGCAGCTTACAGTGACCTTCTTCTTGTTCAGTCTGGTGAGTAGGACATCAGTGTGCTGGACAATAGAGTCCCCTATAACAAGTGTATATGGTGTGTTGTTTGGCCTTATGGGCTGTGACTGTGAGGCACACTGATTTTGTGGGATATGTGACTTGTGGGTATTGTTGAGGTGTGGCTGTTGCTTGGATATCTGCTTAGGAGGTCTTTGCTGTTTAGGCAGATTTTTATTTAGAGCCTCCAAGTATGTTTTTGTGTGTTTATGTGTTGGGTATGCAGATGCAATAGGTCTGTGTGAGACTGGATTTGTGGTGTGGGTGGTTACCTTTTCCTCCTGACTGACTGTGCCAGTCTTGGGTTGAGAGAGCTCTGCCTCCAGTTTGGCTGTGTAACTGCATCTCTCACATGTATTAGAGTTTGTTGGAAGGAGGAGAGGGTTGTCTGTGTACATAAGACAATTGTAACATTGCCTCAAAATTCCCAGCTGGACTGGAGAGTAACCTTGAAATTGACCCTTGGACATACCAGATTAGTATAGGGAACTGTTTTTTTTTACTGATCAGATTAAGGAAGGGAACTAATTTTTCACTTGATCAGGAAGGACCAATCGGGAGTCTAATACTTATGAGAAGTCAAGGAGGGTGTAGTGCTTTAGTTAGTTAGTGTTTCCTTATAAGAGCTGAGCAAGTGCAGGGCTTTAGAAAGAGAATAGAGTGATTACTTTGAGAGTTTGAACAGTTCTAAGGGAAAAAGTGTAGAGCAGACTTTGTGGAGCCTGGAATAGTTTAAACCTGTTTAGGCGGTGCTGCCCGACGCTGCTCAGTGCACAAAACCACGCAAAAAGACAGTTGTAGGGTTTTAAGAGAGAGAGAGCAAGGAGTTTAGAATTGACCCAAAATGGCCAATAAAAGTACAGTTTTGTACCTACCATAAATGTAGATGTCCGATAGGTATGCATCTGCAGTCATAACATATGGGTTGTCCTGCCTCAGGCAGCCCTTCGGTCGGCCGGATTCCAAAGTCTGGGTCTGGCCTCAGCTGATGTCGCATCTTCCCCAACGTCACAGCTGCTGGGGTATAAAGGCATCAGCCGACGCCATTTTCCTCAGTGTTTCTTGCCCCAGATGCTAGGTGCCCTCTAGGAAGGCTAAATTTGGATAAAAATTGAAAATTCCAAACAGAGTAAAACAATATAGATATATATATATATATATATATATATATATATATATATATATATATATATATATATATATATATATATATACATACAAACAAATACACCATAATAGATTCCCCCAGCTAGCTGAAAGAGGGGTAAGCACCCTAGGAATACCACAGAGGGAAAGAAGGTGGGTAATCCTGACTGCAGATGCATACCTATCGGACATCTACATTTATGGTAGGTACAAAACTGTACTATGTCCTTCAAGGATGCATCTGCAGTCATAACATATGGGTAGAATACCATAGCCAAACTGGGGGAGGAGGTACTAAGATAAGGATGGTGTAGTTATGATCCCCTGTAAAACTGCAGTTGCAAAACCTGCTCGGGATCTGGAGTATAAAGGTAGATTGTAATGCTTGGCAAATGTATGCACGGAGCTCCAAGTAGCAGCTTCTAAAATGTCTTTAGTAGCCACCCCTCGTAGGAAAGCTGCAGTGGTGGCTGTGGCTCTTGTGGAGTGAGGCCTGATATTTTCAGGAGCTGTCTTTCCATGAAAAGAGTAGCAGAAATGAATGCAATTTCCTATCCATTTAGAGATTGTCTGTTTGGAAATTGCTTTTCCTTGCACTCCAGCTGCATATGCTACCAGAAGTTGGTCAGTTTTTCTGCTGGTTTTAGTTCTGTCCAGATAGTAGTGTAGTTGTCTGTGTACATCCAAGGTGTGCAGTAGTTTTTCCCCCCTGTTCTGTGGGTTAGGGAAGAACGTAGGCAAATGAATAGCTTGGTTCAAGGATACCCTGGATACCACCTTTGGCATGAAAGTAGGATTGGTTCTCAGAGACACTCTATCCTGGTGAAAATAAGGAAAGGCTGCACTGCCATTAGCGCCTGTAACTCGGATACTCTTCTTGCTGAAGTGATTGCTAGAAGGAAAGCAGTTTTCCAAGATAAGAACTGTAAGTCTGCTGATGCTGCTGGTTCAAAGGGAGGTAGTGTTAATTTTTCCAGCACAAAATTGAGATCCCATGCAGGAAGAGGGTTTTCTTGGAGGTTTTACATTTTTGATCCCTCTTAAAAATTGTCTGAGGAGAGGGTGAGAGAAGATAGGAGGATCCATGTTGTATTCTGCTGAAATTGCTGAAGCATGAATCTTAATGGAAGAATAGGACAGGCCATTGTGGAACAGTTCTGCTAAGTATTCTAGGATGTGTGCTAGGTTTGCCAGTGTGACATTTGTACCCTTTGAAGCGCTCCAAATGAGGAATCTCTTCCATTTAGCTGAGTATGTCTTTCTTGTGGAGGGTCTACAAGCCTCCAGGATTATGTCCTTGACCCTTTGAGATAAGACAGTTTGGTTTTGTTTTAGGCAATTTTCCAGGCAGTCAGCTGCAGTGTTTTCAAGTTTGGATGCAGTGTCTTGAAGTTGTTCTGCGTTAGAAGTAGAGGCCATAGGGGTAGAGGCCATGAGTTCGTCCGAGACATGCTTCTCAGCAGTGGATACCAGTGCTGCCTTGGCCAGTCTGGAGCTATCAGTATCACATTTGGCTGTTCCTCTCTGATCTTCAGTAGTACTCTGTACATCAATGGAAGTGGTGGAAAAGCATACACTGCTAGGGCATTCCATTTGAAAGAGAGGGAGTCCACCTTCCAGGCTTGTGGGTGGTATACTCTTGAACAGAATTTCTTTAGTTGGTTGTTGAGTGGGGAGGCGAACAGGTCTATCTCTGGCATTCCCCATTTGTTTGTTATGATTTTGAAGATGTCTGGATGCAGCATCCATTCGTGAGCATCCGTGGTAGTTCTGCTTAAGCTGTCTGCTAGTGAATTCTCTTTTCCTGGTACGAATCTGGCCTGCAGTTGGATGTTGAGATCCAGGGCTAGGTTCCACAGATCCATTGCCATCCGGCATAGAGGGTAGGAATGCGTGCCTCCCTGTTTGTTTATGTACCACATGACTGTGGTATTGTCTGTCCTTATCAGCAGATGACCTTGCTGGAGGAATGATTTGAATGCCTCGATTGCATGTTTCACTGCCAGCATCTCCTTTAGATTTATGTGCAAATTCAGCTGGTCTTGATTCCATAGGCCTTGGATGCACTTGTCTTCCATGTGTGCTCCCCATCCTCGGTCTGAGGCGTCCGTGGTGATGGTCTGCCTTGGATGTGGTTTGGTGAAAGGCAACCCTCTGTTGGACTGGCAGGCCTGAGCCCACCACAGGAATTCCTTTTTCAGGCATGGAATGATTGGAATCATGGTTTCTAGACTGTGCCTGTGTTGAGACCATACATTCCTTAGGTACCATTGTAATTTCCTCATATGCAGCCTGGCATGTGGGATCAAGATTATGCAAGATGACATGTAACCCAGGGCCTGCAGGACTTTCCTTGCAGTGAGCTGAGTTTGTGTTGTCAAAGCCATGAAGTAGACTGGTAGTTGCTTTTGTTTTTCTTCTGTGAGAAAAGCCATCTGAGTTATTGTGTCCAGATCCGCACCCAAAAAGGTTATCCTTTGGGATGGCACTAGTCTTGACTTCTGGATGTTGACTGTGTATCCCAAGGCCTGTAACAGGTGTATGACATAGGCCAAATCCTTTGTAAGTCTTGTCCTGTTCTCCGCTTGTATTAGGCAGTCGTCCAGGTATGGGTAGATTTGAATTCCTGAAGCCTGCAATGTGCAATTACTGATGCCAGGCATTTCGTGAATACTCTGGGCAGTAGATAAGCCAAATGGCAATGCTGAGAATTGATAATGCTCTGATCCTGCAAGAAATCTGAGGTGTCTTCTGCAATCTGGTCGTATAGGGACGTGCAGGTATGCCTCCTTGAGATCTAGAGTCACCAGCCAAGACTCCTTGCCCAACATGGGAAGAAGTTGCTGTAGGGTCAGCATTTTGAATTTTGGCACAATGAGATATGTGTTTAGTGCGGACAAGTCGAGAATAGGCCTCCATTGGGTTTCTTTTCTTGGTACAAGGAATAGTCTGGAGTAAAACCCTTGGCCTTGTTCCGTAGATGGTACCCTTTCTATTGCTTTCATCTGAAGTAAATTGTTGATTTGTCTTAAAGCCTCTGGCTTCTGGTTTGGTGGAAGGTTTGGCATTCCGCTCCTTCTTGGTAAAGTGTGGAAATGAAACCTGTATCCTCTGTCTATTGTTTGCAATGTCCATTTGTCTTTTGTAATGCAATGCCAGTTGCTTGAGAATAAAGCCAATTTTCCGCCCAAGGGTGCTTCCAGTTGTTCCCTTGTAGGTGGAGTCAGAGTCAAGTCATTGTGTTTGTCCTGTGGAAGTGGATGTAGTTGCAGCTGTGGCAGTACTCCTCTGGTTGGCAGGTTGCCACTGGCGACCCCTGTAGGCACCTTTTGATTGACCTCTGTCTCTTGGGCGTCTGTTCCTGCCCCTCTGTGCTTTGGAGTTGTCTGGAAAGGACCAATTCTTTGAAGGCCAGTTTCTGCTGAACCTCGGAGGTTGGACCTGCAGAAAATCCTTAACTGTTTGCACAGATTTTGCTTTTTCTTCCACTTTCTTTAGAATATCCTGTGCAGGGGAGCCAAATAAACTTTGTTTCTCCATTGGAGCATCTAGGAGTTTAGCCTTGACATGGTCTGGCAAGGATTGTTCTTTTAGCCAGGCATGTCTACGAATTACTGCCCCAGTCATAGCTGATCTAAATGAAGCTTCCAGTGCATCATAGCCACATTTTAAAAAGTGATTACTGACCTGCTGAGAATTGTGTACCGAATCCTGAAGGGCCTTACGGTCTAAAGGTTCAGGAGAAGAAAGCTTTTTATTCAGCTGGTCTAACAAATATTCCTGGTACTGTATCATATGGAATTGACAGTTTAAAGCCCTGGCAGAAAGAGTAGCAGATGTATAAACCTTTTTTCCCCATCTCTCTAATGCTCTTGACTCCCTTTCAGAGGGTAGTGGGTTTTTGGCAGTGGCAGCTGCAACACCTTTCGGGCCCTGAGAAATAGTTTCTGGGTCTGCAGCATGGGCCTTATACAAGTGGAAGTGGGAATCCGGAACCCTGTAGTATCTGTCAGGTTTGGCAGGGGCTGGAGGAAGTGAATCAGGGGCAGAGCTGACATCATTATATGCATCATCAACTACAGTTAGCTCAGGTGGGTATGGCTAAAGGCCTATGCTGTGGCAAGTGTAAGAAAGTTCATAGTCTTTTTCTAGAATCAGAGAAATCCTGACCCTGCCATTGAAAGTGTTCCCTCATAGAGTGTAAAGTTTCCCCAAAGGAAAATTCCTCTGGAGGGGAAGCAGAAGGTATAGAGTCTTCTGCATCAGAGTCCTCATAAGGTGAGTATGGCCCTTCGTGATGGTCTGACAAATCAGATCCATCCGAGGAGTAGTCAGAGGAGAGAGGTTCAGGGGGTTCAGTCCTGGGCCTTTTGTCAGGAGGAGGTTGGGAGGCCCTGTCTGTGTGAGGTTGGGAACCCCTAATCAGAGAAATAAGGTCCTCAGCAAGACTGAGAATCTGGGTACTTGAGGAAGGTCTCTGAGAGGTTGATTTTGCAGGTAAAGCTTTAGTCATTTTAGCTGCTTTAGCCCTGGAGAAAGCCTTAATAAACATAGAAGCAGGGGGCCTAGCTGCCCCACGTGCAGGAGTGGAAATGTCCAAAGGAATGGTGTCGGACAATTCTCGTGCGCTTGCTTCTTCGGTAGGGATTTCTGTAGCCGAATCGGCTGGGGCCTCGCTGGCCTCGGTTGTCGGAGGTATGATTTCGGCAGAAGGAAGAACCGAGGCCTCGGTTTCAGCCGAAACCGAGACACTCATGGTAGGCCTAACCGTGGTTTCAGCCGAAAACGCGGGCCGCGAGTGTCGGTCCTTTTCCTTGCATTTTTTGGCTAAATGCATAGTCGGAGTCTCCGACGGCATTTTATATGCAAAAGCGGATCCAAAAAAACTCTTCTGCAAACTCCGACCGACGTCTAAGAGTCCGTCGGTTGAAGGAGGCACAGGCTAAACAGGCTGATACGTCGTGGTCTGGGCCTAAGCAAGGAAGGCAGTAGGAATGGAAATCCTTATGAGGTATTTGTTTCCCACAAGTTAAACAATTATTTACTTTGTCTGACATCGGCTGAGGCAAGAAAGAGTCCCCAACGGGGTACTTAGCTTTTTAGAAGTCTTCAGTAGCTGAATCTCTGGATCTGACCGACCGGCACTTGCGAACAGCTTCTGCTTCGGGCACCGTGCGGCAAGAAAGACTGAGGAAAATGGCGTCGGCTGATGCCTTTATACCCCAGCAGCTGTGACGTCGGGGAAGATGCGACATCAGGCGAGGCCAGACCCAGACTTTGGAATCCGGCCGACCGAAGGGCTGCCTGAGGCAGGACAACCCATATGTTATGACTTCAGATGCATCCTTGAAGGACATTTACAACTTCTAGGTAGTAACCACTCCTCCAGGGACAGGCAGGCTGTTCAGTGTTAACCACTCCCACTGGTGAACACAGAGACTTCCCTTTAGCCCAAGCAAGCACTGGCCTTCTAGAAACCTGCAAACAGTTCAGAACAGCAAATCTGTAACTGAACTTTCATAACTTTCAGAAAGTGGGAATAAAGCAAGATTTCTTTTGTTTTTTTTTTCTTTTTGTTGTAGTTTAAATGTAGCAGAGATACACAAGCAGCAAAATAATCACAACAGTGCAATAAATGACCACACACTTGAGTGCTAGGCCAAAATCAGGTATAATGCAGTTTTTAGAGAAAAAAACGATTTTAAATTAAGTGCAACACAGGAAATGCAGTAAACAGGGTCTAGATGTGTTCCAGGTACTGTTACTGTTACAGATATAAACTTTAGCAAGCCGGAAAATGCCAAAAAGTAGGCGGCAAAGCAGTAAAACTTAAAAAATCAGAAGAAAATACTTAAAATCACAAAAGTGATCCATAAACCTGATTTTAGGCCTTCTTCTTTTCCTGTTACCTGGCTGCTTCATCCTTAGCATCTTTTTCCGAATATACTCTGCATCACTCCTCAGCACATGTCCAAACCAACATAATCTTGCCTCTCTGGCTTTGTCTCCAAACCTTCCAATCTAGGCTGACCCTCTAATATACTTTTCCTAATCCTGTCCACCCTTGTCACACCCAGTGCAAATCTTAACATCTTTAACTCTGCCATGTTCAGCTCTGACTCCTGCCTTTTTATCAGTGCCACTGTCTCCAACCCATATAACATAGCTGGTCTCACTACCCTCTTTTAGACCTTTCCTTTCACTCTTACTGGTACTCGTCTGTCACAAATCACTCCTGACATTCTTCTTCACCCACTCCATCCTGTCTGTACTCTCTTCTTCACCTCTCTTCCACACTCACCATTACTCTGAACTGTTGATCCCAAGTATTTAAACTCATCCACCTTCACCGCCTCTACACCCTGCATCCTCACCATTCCTCTATCCTCCCTCTCATTCACACACATATATTCTGTCTTAGTCCTGCTGACCTTCATTCCGCTTCTCTCTACAGCATATCTCCACCTCTCCAGGGTCTCCACCACCTGTTCCCTACTCTCACTACAGATCACAATGTCATCTGTAAACATCATAGTCCACAGGGACTCCTGTCTGATCTCGTCTGTCTACCTGTCCATCACCATTGCAAATAAGAAAGGGCTCAGAGCTGATCCTTGATGGAATCCCACCTCCACCTTAAACATATCCATCACTCCCACCACAGACCTCACCACTGTCACACTACCCTCTTACATATCCTGTACCACTCTTTCATACTTCTCTGACAGTCCTGACTTCCTCATACAATACCACAACTCCTCTCTAGGCACCCTGTCATATGCTTTCACTAAGTCCACAAAGACATAATGCAACTCCTTCTGACCTTCTCTGTACTTTTCCATCAACACTCTCAGAGCAAACATTGCATCTGTAGTGCTCTCTCCTGGCATGAAACCATACTGCTGGATCACTAATCATCACCTCTCTTCTTAACCTAGCTTCCACTACTCTTTCCCATAACGTCATTCTGTGACTGATAAATTTAATCCCTCTGTAGTTATTACAGCTCTGCACATCACCCTTATTCTTAAAAATTGGTACCAAAACAATTTTTCTCTTTTCCTCAGGCATCTTCTCACTTTCCAACATTTCATTAAACAATCTAGTTAAAAACTCCCCTGCCATTTCACCTAAACACCTCCATGCTTCCACAGGTATGTCATCTGGACCAACAGCTTTTCCATTCTTCATCTTCTTCTTCATAGCTGTCCTTACTTCCCTCTTGCTAATCTGTTGCACTTCCTGATTCACTATCACCACATCATCCAACCTTCTCTTTCTCTCATTCTCTTCATTCATCAGCCCCTCAAAGTACTCTTTCCATCTGATCAACACATTCTCCTTGTTTGTGAGTATGTTTCACTCATTATCCTTTATCACCCTTACCTGCTGCACATCTTTACTAGCTCGGTCCCTCTGTTTTTTTCATAATGAAAGTTGTATTTTCTGTTTGTGAGTGCTCTATCTGTGCTTTTCTGTGCATTTTTTTTGAGGTTTATGTGTTCTAGTCAGGTATCATATAACTGATTTGTTTGCATTTAAAAGCATTCTCTAGTCTCCTTGCTCCTTTATCTGTTTAAAACTTTCATTTAGTGGCTACAGCCAGTAGCTGTAATAGTTTCCTACCCACCCTCCCTATTGGTGTCTTGTTCTTATACTTGGTGGCTTTGCAGTTGCCTGCCCATACTGTAAATTTGATCTGAGACACTCCTCCCAATCTAGTGTCATTAATTCATTCTACCTAATACAGAGAGAACATTTGAGAAGGCCAACCCACTTAGATTCTTAACCTTGAATTATCTTCTGTTCCAGCTTTCTCCTTTTCCACTTTACTAAAAAGAAGAGAAAGAAATGCTAAGCTTTTTCCTGCCTTTCCTGTAACTAGTCTAGTCCAGATACAAATTTATTGTATCCAGGACTGTTTGTAAGCTCCTGAGCCTCCCAAGTCTTTCTGTATTGGAGGGAAGCCTTCTAGCTTATCAGTGGGAGTGGTAAGCACTGTGTAACATATCTACCACAACAGGAGTGATTTCTGGCCCAGAAATTATGGTTTATTGGCCTTTTAGGCAGTTTCTTCCATCTCTTTCAACTTTCTGGTTTAAAAGCCTGCGTTTGCGCTTGTTTCCCCTTTCCTGTAACTAGTCTAGTCCAGATACAGATTTGCTGTATCCAGGACTGTTTGTAAGCTTCTGAGCCCCCCAAGCCTTTCTGTGCTGGAGGGAAGCCTTCTAGCTTATCTGTGGGAGTGGTAAGCACTAGGTAACCTATCTACCACGAAAGGAGTGGTTTCTGGCCCAAAAAGTGTAGTTTATCGGCCGTTTGGATAGTTTTTCCATCTCTCTCAACTTTCTGGTTTAAAAGCCCACATTTGTGCTTGTTTCCCACCTTTCCTGTAACTAGTGTAGTCCAGATACAAACTTGCTGTATCCAGGACTGTTTGTAAGCTTCTGAGCGGTACCAAATTCTGCTCTTCAATTTTTCCCTTAGACCTACTAGTTCTCTCCTCTCCTGCACTTATACTAGCTTATTAGTCTAGCACTTTACCAGACTTCTTGTAGCAATTATTGTAGTACACAAAAGTGCCACCAGCACTAAATGTTCTACAAGAAAACAGATCCAGTACTTATTATCAATGCCCACCCCTCCTGGCATGTCTAAAGGTCAGTTTCCTGTGCTTTCTCCCATTAACCTGGTGAACTTGGGCATCCTGAGGCAATGTAGCAACTGCCTCATGTACACCGACAACCCTCTCCTCCTACCTTCCAACACTCAGACTTGCAAGAGGTGCACTTATATATCCAAACTGGAAGCCACGCACTCTTCAGCCAAGACTGGAATAGCTGGTCAAGAGGAGAAGGTCATCACTTGCACCATACCACATTGAACACATAGCCCTCCAGAACATACACCAGCACTGCCTTCTCATAAAAACACTAACCACACACCCACCTTCACGGAGGCTCTCAATAAAAATCTATCCAAGCAGCAGAGACCTCCAAGGCAAAAACGCACTCGACCACCATAACATAACACTAATCATGAGACACATAACTCTCCTAAACAGTGTGCCACTCAATCAAAGCCCCTAAGGCAAAACAGCATGCTCAACACACTATTCATATATGACTCGATAGTGAGGCACACTGATGTCCCACACACTAGGTTAAATAAGGAGCAAGTAACATTCAGCTGCCTGTCAGGTGCCAGGATCCGCCACATAATGCACACATTCAGGTCCCTCAGCAACAGGTACAAATATGACTCTGTCATTGTACATGTGGGTGTGAATGACCTGAGATGTACCTCCCTGGGCTACATGAAAAGAGACATGGAGGAGCTCTCAAATTATGTAGCCAAGGTGGGTATGACCCTAGCCCTGAGCAGCATCCTACCATCACCCAGAATGATACCACAGTACAAGCAGAAAATTATTGATTTCAACAATTGGCTAAGTTTCTGGGGTCATTCTAAGGGGATCCAGTATCTGTCTGCCTGGGATGACATGATTGACAGACCTCAATGCTTTGCCAAAGATGGCCTGCATCTGTCACCCCTGGGCTTCCGGATACTGGCCAAGTCTCTTGCCACCGCTATAGTGCCTTTTTTTAGGCAGTGTTCCAAGGACCAAATTACCACCATAACAGCTACAAACAAATGCAATCTGATGGTCATGCTGCTCAACGCTAGAAGTCTAAATCTCAAAATCCACTCGCTTGAAGCACTCCTTAAAATGGAGAACATCGACATTTGTGCTGTAACAAAGACCTGGTTCAAAGCAACAGAAAGCACCCCTGCACTACCAGGCTATAACTCATTCCACACCTTTTGGCCCCAGAACTTGGACTGAAGCTCCAAAGGTGGTGGTGTTTCCATATTCATAAAGGAAATGCCCAACTCCCAACTGGTAGCCCAAGATAATGCATCACAAATACTTCAGGTGTAGCTATTATTGGGTACGACAGTGATTCAGGTTATAGTCTGCTATAGGTCCCCAACAATGTCCCAAGACTTGCACTTCATGTTCCTAAGCACCCTGGAGAATATTAGGGTCCAAACTACCACTCTCTTACTTGCCGACTTCAACTACCCCTCCATTAACTGGGTAAACTACTCATGTACCAGTACACTTGCCCAAAGTTTCCTGGATTTCATTAATTCCAGTGCCCTGTCTTACCCCCACTAGAGGTAGCAACATCCTTGACCTGGTCATTACTAACATGGGCGACTGTTGCTTTACACCAATATTCAGCTCCTCCCTGGTTAGATCTGACCACAAACTGATCACCTTGGAAATCCACATCCTTTCCAACTCCACCCCCACAAAGGTAACCACCATGAAAAATTTCTCCATACTAACTTTAGGCACCTAAAAACAGAGGTGGCTAACTTCACAGCACCCATGCAAATAGAGAATAGTTGTGTGACTGCAGAATCATACACCAATGCACTGTACGAACACGTACACAAATGCATGGATCTCGCCATACCCAATAGAATCAAGATGCTCTCCCCCAAAAACAAGAAGCCAATCTGGTGGTCCCCTGCCATAAACAAACTCTACAACAGAAGGAGGAAACTGATGTGAAATAAGGTGAAGTCCCATGACTGGAAAAACTCCCTTATCAGCCTCAACAAAAAGTTGAGATCCCTCCTCAAATCCTCTAAACCTAGCTATGAAAACAGAATTGCAGCAGATAGCAAAGACAACCACAAGGCCTTATATACTTATGTAAAGAATCTCCATGGCAATACCCAGATTTGCTCTGAGGTACTGCACAATGGTACCTTATATACTGAGCCAACAGATATTGCCAGTATATTGGCCGACAGATTCAGTGCCAACTTTACCCCTCTCTCCCCTCAAAGGACCAATCACAATACCAGTAGATTGCCAGGCACCAAGTATTACTGCTGCACAGGTTAAAACAGCACTGACCAAGGCCAAGAATACAGCTTCTATGGGACCTGACAATATCCCTGGTTGTATTCTACATGAACTACAAAGTGAACAGGCACATCACCTGTGTGCCCTGTTCAATCACAGCTTCACCTCAGGCTTTGTCCCTAACAAATGGCGCACTGCTACAGTCATCCCTCTCCACAAAGGAGGAATGACTACACACCCTGGGAACTATTGCCCCTTTAACCTGACAACTCTGATATGCAAAGCTATGGAATGCATCATCATGGACCTAATAAATAAGGATTAAGGGAATCTCCAAACTTTGGATCCCACAAAGTTTAGTTTTGTGAAGGGTAGATCATGCCTGCTCAGGAATCATAGAAAAACTCACTAAGCTTGGAATGCATCAACCCCTATATCACTAGGTGGGTTGCAAACTGGTTCACAATAGAACCCACAGTGTGAAAGTAGCTGATTCCAAGTCAGACTGCAAACTAGTCACAAGTGGAGTCCCACAGGGTTTGGCCCTGGCTCCTCTCCTGTTTGGTATCTACTTCTCTGAATTCCAGGCCAACACGAAGGGACTCTGGCTGACAAAGTTCACAGACAATTGCAAGTTGTGACCTATTATTAACTCCCCAAGTGATGCTGACATCCTAGAGAATGGCCTCACTGAGACCAACGACTGGTGTCAGAACCATGGCCTTAAGCTCAATGCCAAAAAATGCATTGTCATCCCCTTTGGGAAAAACCCAGTTCCCATGAATTACCACATTGATGGTAGTCCACTGAACACAGAAGGCGTTATAAGAGATCAGGGAACACAGGCTGACAGCAACCTCTATTTTGATCACCACATTGCCACTATGATCAGAAAGTCCTTCTATGTGGCACATCTCATTACTAAGAGTTTTGCATCCAGGAAGAAAGAGGTCATTGTCTTCCTCTACTCTTCCCTCATTAGGCCAGTCATTGAGTACAATTCCCCATTTGGCATGTACCTCACTAGACACCTACAACAACTGGAGAAGCTGCAAAAGTACTTCACAAAGAGGATCCTAGACCTTAAACACTTGCCCTATATGGACAGACTCATAGGTTCATAGGTTGGTACTAGGCTATCAGCCCTAGGGCCTATACAAGCCTAGCCATAACAATTCACTGGATATTTCTTTCCACGCTATTTACTTCCCTGGACCCCTGTCTAGCAGGGCAACTGACATGATCCCAGGGGTGAATTTCCTTTCTCCCATCCAGTTGTCAAGGTTCCTTTTGAAGAGAGCCAAAGAGGCACTCTGCTTGACATGTATGGGCAATCTTTTCCAGAGTCTGGGGAGTCTCTGGTTCAGGAACCTATCCCTCCAGCATTTTTTGTTTATTGCGATGACAAGGTTTAGATCCCTGGAGCGTGTGGCTCTGAGGGATTGGGATTTCTTTAAGTGTAGCATGTCCAACAGCTCTGGGTTTGACATGGCCTTGTATGTTAAGCAGAGATTGCCTCTGAGTAGACGATATGCGACAGAGTATATCTGGAGTTTTTTAAAGTGGTCAGCGTAGGGCATCTGCTTTACGCCTATGATCAAAATATCAAAAAACTCCAACTATTCTCTGTTTCATATCAGGTACTTAGAGGCGATCTCTGCTTGACTTACAAAGCCACGTCTGACCCAGCTCTGTTAGAAATGGTACATCTAAAGAAATCCCAATCCCTCCACACCACATACTCCAGAGACCTCAATCTCATTACCACAATTAACAGAACATGCTGGAAGGACAGGTTCATAATCCACAGACAGCCCATGCTATGGAACAGACTTCCTGTACATGTTAAGCAGAGCACCTCACTGACACTTTTCAAGAGAAATCTTGATGAGTGGATGGGAAACAGAAAATTCACCCTGGGGATAACTCCAGTGGCTCTACTCGACAGAGACACTGGGAACTAAGGTCGGGTTGCACTATGCCAGAGTAATCCTGTGGTTAGGCTTGTTAAGGCCCCAGGGCCATTAGCCTGGTACACACCTATGAACCTATATGTTACCCGTGACTGATGTGTATGTTCTTCAGTTGGATTGCACAGGCTGTATGTCATATGAAATGAGGGAATGTTATGACCTGATTTCTGAGGTCTCGTGTGATATATCACAAAATCCTGGCATGTTAACAGGGGTGTGTATATTTACTATATCCACTGTAAGCTTTGAAGTTGTTTGAGTAACCGCCTTTTTTTCAACGTACATGTACTGCATGTTATGCAGTCTGCACCTCAAATTATGACATTAATTAGTGGCACCATTCCACAGGTCATTCCATAATGTATCAGACAAACACAGAAGTTATGGGGACCAGACCACAAATATGAGCCAGACATCTAGAAATTCAACAAAACTCTGTACAGTTGGGAGGTATGTTCTGTAGTAGTTGCCACAGTGCTATACAGGTGAACAGCAATAATGTTTACATGGGTGCAGTGTGTGTTAGGTGAAGCCCCATCACCTGTTAACACCAATCATGTATGCCAGAGGTGTATATTAGTAGTAACAGTAAGTGGAAAGGGCTGCACTGCATGATGCTGAGGGTCTTTCAAGAGTGTGTATGTTATTGTCTGACTGTGTGTCGTGAATGTCCCCATTTGGCTAATGTGAGGTCTGTGTAATGCCTTTGAGGCACCTCACCTGTATATGTGTGTGTGTGTGTGTGTGTGTGTGTGTGTGTGTGTGTGTGTGTGTGTGTGTGTTTGTGTGTGCACCAGCAAACCTTATAGTGCAGGTAGTAATTTGCATATGTTGTTTTTTCCTCACAGGTGGACATGGTGGCCACAGTCCCTCCCTCTCTGATCCTGATGTCAGCATCTCTGCAGACTCTGACCATGATGATGCTCCTATTGAGGCACAGGTGGGTTTGTCAGGGTCTGAATCTGTGCCATTAGTTGGCATCCCACTGTTGTCAACCCCATCCCCACACACAGTCACAATGCCCACACATATCCCATCACCAGTGGCCACAGATAATGGACAGTTGGCAGCTGGTGGCATGGAACAGACTAGTGTGGTGACTATGGAAAGTGAGGGTGCAGGCACTAGCCATAGCCAGAGTGCTGGCAAGGTCCCACATAGGCAGATGGGCAGTGGTGCTCAAAGGAGGATTGCAGCCCGTTCTGCCCCTGTTGCAACTGCCACAGCAGCAGTCACCAAATGCATGTTTTGGGCCATCATGGAGGCACAGGCACATAATGAACATAACACCAGACATATATGCAGGGTCATGGATGAGTACATCCCTGGTGTCCATGGTGATAATCGTGAACTCACTGCGGCCACCCATGAGCATACTGAGGTCATGGATAGATGGTGGGGGAGACCATGGCACTCCTTGACCATCGAATATCTGTGCTTGAGCATTTAGTGGGGGATGGCCAGCAGCCACGTGGATGTAGGGCAGAACCACGATCAGCTGAGGGTCTATGTGGCCATGCGCCATCATGTTCCCGTACAGCCAGTACCACCAGCACTACTAAAGGGGGTGTGCTGTCCATGCCATGACACAGCAGGCCATGGGCATGTGGTCCTGGCCAGTCCTAACAGGGATACGGATTAATCAGACAGCAGTCACCATCAGGAAGTAGTATTGCAGCTGGACTTGGCCCTGGTGTTGCCGATGAGACCCCTGGCAGGATCAGTTCCCATGTCTGTGGCTGTAGATGATGGACTGTACACCCTGCCATGTACGGCCCACAGCTGTCCAAACTACCCCTGTGTAGGGTGGCCACACGTCATGACTGTGTGCATACACACACACATCACCATCAGACAAGTCACCTCCACACACACATACCACCCATGCACAGCCCATCTAATGAACACCCCACAAACACACACACACATGATGTATGGCCCAGCCTAGGCCTCTGGCAAGCCCACACCACACCCTGTGCATATGATGATACCTGTACCACATCCCTGTCATCCATACCATCGATGCAGGGACATGCTAATATGGGTCTGATGCACAGGGTGAATATAGTACAGTGTAATTATGTAATACTATTTACAGTGCTGTCTGCTTGCATTTGTTATGGGTATGCATACAGGTGTATGTACCATATTAGCCAGGATGCATTATTGCTGTTAGTACCACTGACCGAATGTAGTCTGACATGCTGTATTCTGTTTGTGTTCCAGGTGTCTGTGTGTCTGCAGCCTTTGGCCCTGCAGACATTCCCAAGAGGGAGTATGACAGAGTGGGACTACATTGACCATGTCATAGGGAAGGTACAGCTTCGGTGTGTGAGGGGCACTGTTGTCAGACAGTGTGACCTTGCTTACATACCCCTTGTCACAGACAGGTAGCCTTCAGACATGTCAGCTCAGTGCTGTGTAATACCACAGGCACATACATATAGAACAGGTTACTGCAGTACTGTCAGCAAGTCCCTCACAAGTGTAGCCATTACCTTAACTGCAACAAATTCACCTGTCAACACCTGTTGGCTCTGCCATTTCTTTCCCATACACTCAGCCCTGATGCAGTTGATGAGGGCATGCATGATACTGTGTATGACAGGTTTATGGTATGTATTCCTGAGTTCACCTGGTGGAACATGGAGACAAAATGGTATATCCTTTGCATATACACAGTAAGGAATGACACAGGGGATGTGCACACAGTAACATAACACAGCTGGCAATAGACAGATTAGTAAACCTACATTTCCACCTTGATGTACTGTACTACTACATACACATTACATGCCCCACATTGATTATATGCATGGGACATAACACATCACCTCTTACATGTAATGTTCTGAATGCCTTCATGGATGGTGAGATAACCCACTAGAAATAGGATGTGGATTCATGTATTGCTCCTACAAGCCTGGACAAATGATAGTGTAGCAGACATCGTATCAGCATAATGTTTCATTCAAGTATGATGACTGATACTGGCATGTGTGTCACTACACTCACTGTGGCCAATTTGGCAACAATATCACATACATGGGCATTGGTAAGGGACAGAGACCACATATAGTTTGCAAACATCTGGATATTCTATAGACATCTGTACAGAGGACTGGTATGGCATGCACAATAGTTTAACATGCTGCATGTGAGGCAGATGCCGTTACCACGCTGTATAAAGTAATGCCATCAGGAGGTGGTAAACAAGCGTAGATGGTACACAAGTAAAAATGGTATCAGCCAAACAGGATATGATCTTCACCCAAAGACACACACACATACGGTTGCCAGTACTGAGATTAAACCCCCTCCCTAACTAGTTATTTCTACTATAGTGTTACAGAATTATCAGACGTGCCACAGAGCTTGCATATTTTCACCTAATCCCATGGTACTTCTAAGGTGAATGACATCAGCTAGCCTAGTAAAGTAGGGTGATGGGAAGTTTAGTGGGTGGTACACAACTCAAAATGGTATAACACACACACATTATATGATTCCCACACAAACACACACTTGCTAGTACTGAGATTAGAACACCTGCCTATCTAGCTATTTTTACTATAGTGTTATTGGTTATCATATGCACTACAGAGCTTATTCGGTTGTCAATTGGCCAAAGGTGCTGATAACTGCACAGCTGAGGTAAACTGTTACAGGTGCCAGACAGTCTGCCTTCAGTTTTCCCTTAGAACTTGCAAGTTCTTTCTCTCCTGCACTTCAAGTAGCCTAATAGCTTTGCACTTCAACAGGTTTTTTTATCAATTATTCTAGCACACATGAGAGCCATCAGCAGTAGTCATTCTTCACAGAATTATCTCCAGTACTTAGTAGTTATGACCACCCCTCTTGGCATGATTAAAGTGCAGTTCTCTGTACTTTTGCCCATTAACCTGGTGCACTTGGGCATTCTGAGGCACTGTTGCAACTGCCTCATGTAAGCAGCTAACTCTCTTCTCTAACCTCCCAACACTCAGACTTGTGAGAGATACCCCTATATCACTGCATTGGAAGATATGCACTCTCCAGTGAAGACTGGACTTGCTGGTCAAGAGGAGAAGGGTCAACACCTGCAACACACTACATGGAACATATACCCCTCCAGAACACCCACTATCACAGCTGTGACATACAAACAATAACCACAAGCCCACCTTCACAGAGGCAATCAATAGACATTTACTCAAACAGTGGAGACCACCAAGGCAGACACCCACTCAACCACCACAACACAGCACAAACTACAGGAGACATATCTCACCTACACAGTGTGCCCCTCAACCTAAGCTCCAAAGGCCAACCACCTTGCCTGATACAGTAATCATAGGTGAATCAACAGTAAGGCACACAGATGTCCCACTCATTAGGTTGAACATGGAGGAGGTAAGAGTCAGCTGTCTATCAGGTGCCAGAATCCAACACATAATATGCCCAGTCAGGTCACTCCACAACAACTACAAGTATCACTCTGTCATTGTCCATGTGTGTGTGAATGACCTGAGACGCACCTCCATGGACAATATGAAAAGAGACATGGTGGCTCTCTCAGATTATGTGGGCCAGGCTGGTATAGCAGTAGCCCTGAGCAGTATACTACTGTCACCCAGAATGATACCGCAGTACAAACAACAAATAATTGACTTCAACAATTGGCTTAAGTATCTGGTGTCACTCTCATGGGATCCAGCATTTGTTTGCTTGTGATGACATGATTGATAGACTGCAATGGCTTGCCAGAGATGGCCTGCATCTGTCACCGCTGGGTTTCCAGGTACTGGCTAAGTGTCTTGCCACCCCTATAGTGCCTTTTTAGGCAGTGTTCCAAATCAAATTACCACTGTAATAGCTATACATATATATGCAATCTGAGGGTCATGCTGCTCAACACTAGACATCTACATCTCGAGATGCAGCCACTCGAAGCACTCCTCAAAATGGAGAACATTGACATTTGTGCTGTAATGGAGACCTGGTTTACAGCAGCAGACAGCACCCCTGCACTACCAGCCTATAACTCATTCCACACCTGTCAGCCCCAAAACATGCACCACAGCTACAAAGGTGGTGCTGCCTCTGTATTAATAATGGATATGCACACATCCAGAGTGTTATCACAGCATATGGCATCTGAGATACTTCAGGAACAACTGACATTGAGTAATAGTACAATCCACCTCGTAGCCTGCTATAGGTCCGCATCCATGTCCCGAGACTGTCAATCCACATTCCTCAACATCCTGGAAACTATCAAGGTCCAACCCAGCACTCTCATACTAGGAGAGTTCAACTACTTCTCCATCAACTGGGTAAGATACTCAAGCACCAATGCACTGGCCAAATGGTTCCTGGAATCTATCAGTTCCAATGCCCTGGACCAGCTCATTCTGACACCCAGTAGAGGAAGCAACATCCTTGACCTGTGTTGATTACTAACATATGGTACCATTGCTTGACAACAGTAGTCAATCACTACCTGGTCAGATCCAACATAGAATAATCACCATAGAAATCCACATCTCAACCACACCCCCTGCAAAGGTAACCACCTTGAAAAACTTCTCCAAAGCAGACTTTGGAACTTTGGACTCATAAAAACAGAGATGGCTAACTTCACAGCACCCATGCCAATGGAAAATACCTGCATGACTGCCAAATCATACAGTAATGCATTGTACAAACATGTACATCAATGCATGGAACTAGCCATATCCAATGGAACCATGACACTCTCCTCCAAACACTGGAAGCCAATCTGTTAGTCCCCTGCCATTAATAACCTGTACAACAGAAGGAAGAAACTATTGCAGAAAAAGGTGGAGTCCCAAGAGTGGTGAAACTCCCTTATTAGCCTCAACAACAACTTGATATCCCTCATGAAATCATCTACAGCTGCCTATGATGGCAGAATTGCAGCAGACACCGACAACAATCACACATCCTTTGTTAGTGATATCAAGAACCTCCACGCCAATAATCAGAAGTGCTCTGAGTTACTGCACAATGCTACCTCCTATACTGAACCAACTGATATTGCCAACATTCTTGCCAACACATTCAGTGCCAGCTTTACCCATCTCTCCCCTGAGCAGAACAATCAGAATGCCAGAAGAATGCAAGGCACCCAGGATTACTGCCACCCAGGTTACACCTCCATTGTCCACAGGCAAGAATACATCTTCCATGGGATCCTAAATTATCCCTGGCTGTGTTCTACATGACCTACAAAGATACCTGGCACCACATCTTTGTGCCCTGTTCAGTCACAGCCTCACCTCAGGCTTTGTCCCTCCCAAATGGTGCACTGCTACAGTCATCCCTCTCCATAAAGATGTGGCAACTACAGACCCTGTGAATTATCAGCCCAGGAGCCTGATGAGTCTGATGTATACAGCTATGGAGTGCATCATTAGGGACCTGATCAACAAACATATAGGTAATCTCCTAACTCTGGACCCCACACAGTTTGGCTTTGTGTAAGGGAGATCATACCTGCTCAACCTGGTTGATGTCTTTGAGTCAGTCACTAGGGCTGTGTATGACAGTAAGGCACTGCATACAGCCTACATCAATCTGGCCAAGGCTCTTGATACCATTCCTCAGTCAAAAATTATGGATGAACCCACCAAACTAGGCATCAACCCCTATATCACTAGGGGGGTGCAAATTGTCTCACATAACATATAGTGTAAAAGTAGCAAGCTCCAAGTCAGACTGCCAGCCATTCACGAGTGTAGTCCCACAGGGATCAGTCCTAGGTACTCTCCTGTTCAGCATGTACTTCTCAGGAGTCCAGGCCAACATAAAGGAACTCTGTCTGACCATGTCCACAGACAACATCATTAACTCCACAAGGGATGCAGACATTCTACAGAAAGGCTTCACTGAGACCACTGACAGGTGTGGAAACCATGGCCTGAAGCTTAACACCACAAAATGCATCATCAGCCCCTTTGGTAAAATCTCAGTTCCCACTAAGTTCCACATCGATGGGAGCCTACTGAACACTATTATAAGATATCTGGGGAAACAGGTTGACAGCAACCTGTCCTTTAACCACCACATTGACACAATGGTCAGGAAATCCTTCTATGTGGCACATTTCATTACCAAGGATTTTGCATCCCAGAAGGAGGTCATCATTCATCTCTGTGTACCCTACCCTCATTAGACCTGTGAAGATATGTGAAGGCTGCTAGACTAGCTAGATAAAACTTTGTAGATAATGCTGTCATTTGTAAATATTAATATAAGCCACAGGCTTGTCCTCTTAAATAAGAAAATTGTATTGGATGTTGAACTTAAAAAAATGTAACCACATTGCACTCTGCTGGAGGAAAGCTGATAAGTCAAACATTGTAGAATTGTTTGATCTCAAAACTCAAAGCCAAGATGTCTGGATGAAGGAATTATTTCTATTGTTTTGAGACCAGAGTTAGTTGCTAGAATTTACATGTATAATGTCGTTTATTGCTGTGTTTCCTGCCCAGGTGCAAGCTTACTATGAAATGTAAATGTAGAGTTTCTGTCAGCCTGGGAACCAGAGAATTAAGAATGATGTAATCTAAAATGAGTCAGCAGGATGTATTATCAATTTAAAGGATTTTCTCAGAAACAGAGGGAGTGCATTTTGCATTTGTCTTGACAACATACAACTTACCAGTACTCTGCCTGTGCTCTGTATGTAAGCAGGATCTTAGACTTTAGTGTCTCTCTTAGCAATAGCTAGGAAATTGAAAGATTAGACAAGTTGTTTTCTGTATTTATGTCATAACTATTCTACAATATTATTTTGAGCATTTTCCTGTGTCTGAACTCTCGACTAGCACTATGTAGTAAGAAGTATTGACTTGTGTTTTTATTATTTATTTTTAAATATTTTTAAAACTTTCAACTGTGGCTGTTTTGTGTAGAGATAAGCTCTAGAGTACATTGTATGTATATAGGGATACCTTCCAAAGCCACTCTAAATAAGCCTTGCTGCTCAGTCACACTTACCATTTGAACAATAATGTTGCACAGTAATAATTGGACACCCTTGGATAAGGGCCTTATTAGTAGCTGATATTAGTGGTTGGTGGCAAGTGGTACTACTGTATAGTCTGGGTAGAAGGGGCACAGCTGGAGAACCTGTGCCAACCTTCCCAAGGAGTGTCTATGTGTTTCTATATAACTCATATCTCAAAGTGTGTGTGTGTGTGTGTGTGTGTGTGTGTGTGTGTGTGTGTGTGTGCGTGTGTGTGTGTGCGTGTGTGTGTGTGTGTGTGTGTGTGTGTGTGTGTGTGTGTGTGTGTGTGTGTGTGTGTGTGTATCAGCTACTTGGGCAGGGACACAAAGCACTGGTTGGACAAAGAGGGTGCTGGAGGTTTTAGCTTGACCACTAAGCTGAGATCTGGACCCTATAGCTGTGCCAGTAGGGAGTCTTACTGGGGATCTGGAGAGAAAAGGAGAAACCAGCCCCAGACTGACTGTGATCTCTGTGTACACTTAAGGGAAATTGTACTTTACTGTGTGTGTATTTGTTATCCTTCCCAATATGGATGCCCCTCACTGGTGTTAGTGATGAGGATTGAGGATCCTTGATTACTGGGCCAGGGCACTGGTGTCACAAGACCAATCATCAAGTATAATGGCCCATTTGGCAAGTACCTCACTAGACACCTGCAACAGCTGGAGAGCCCACAGAAGTACCTCACAATGAGAATCCTAGGTATTAAACACATGTCCTACACAGACAAACTCAAAAGACTACAGCTATTCTCTGTCTCATATCATCTACTTAGAGATGATCTCTGTTTGACTTGCAAATCCATGTCTGACCCAGCTCTTTTACAAATGTTACATCTAAAGACATCTCAATCTCTCTGCACCACACACTGCAGGGACCTCAACCTCATTACCACAATCAGTACAACAGCTGGAGGGGCAGGTTCCTCATCCAGAGACTGCACATGCCCTGAATAGACTTCCCATACATGTCAAGCAAAGCACCTAGATGACCTTGTTCCCGAGAGATCTTGATAAGTGGATGGGTAATAGAAAGTTCACCCCAGGAGTCACTCCAGTGGCTCTACTTGATGGGGTCACTGGGAACTAATGTCAGGTGGCACAATGCAAGGCACTTCTATGGGTTAGGCTTGTAACAGCTCCAGAGCCATTAGCCTAGTATACACCTATGAACCTATAAGGGGAGTGATGTTGGTATGACTGATAAAGTAGGCCAGCAGGTGGGTAACTTCTCAAAATACTTCCTACAAACACACACAATTACACAAACACTGATACACCCACATACATATTTGAAAGATCTGAAAGTCAAACCCCTGCCTATCTAGTTATTTGTACTATAGTGTTACACAGTTATTGCATACACTACAGAGCTTACTGGACTGACAACTATCCAAAGGTGCTGATAAGGGGAATGACATCAGCAGGAGTGATAAAGTAGGGCAGTGGGTGGGAGACCTATCAAAATACTTCTTCTTACAAACATACACACTCATTTGCCAGATATGAGATTAAAACCCCTGTCTAGCTAGTGATTTATACTGTTGTATTACAGTTATCACACACACTATGGAGCTTACTGAGCTGACAACTGGCCAAAGGTGCTGATAAGGGGAATGACATCAGCAAGAGTGATAAAGTGGGGCACTGGAAAGTGCTGTGGGTGGGCATGGCCTAAAACTGTTTCACCTACAAACAAAAACTCCCTCACTCTCACATACACAACTGTCTCACACACAGTTATCAGTACTAGGATTAGAACTCCTATCTATCTAGCTATTGGTACTATAGTGTTACACAGTTATCGCACAAGCTGCACAAGCTACTGAGCTTACTGGACTGACAACTGGCCAAAAGTGGTGATAAGGGGAATGACATCATCAGGAGTGATAAAGTAGGGCAGTGGGTGGGAGACTTATCAAAATACTTCTTTTTACAAACATACACACACTCATTTGCCAGATCTGAGATTAGAACTCCTGTCTAGCTAGTGATTTATACTATTGTGTTATGCAGTTATCATACATGGTACAGAGCTGATGGGGCTGACAACTGACCAAAGGTGCTGATAAGGGGAATGACATCAGCAGGAGTGATAAAGTAGGGCAGTGGGTGAGAGACTTATTAAAATACTTATTCTTACAAACATACACACACACACACACACACACACACACACACACACACACACACACACTTGCCAGATATGAGATTAGAACCCCTGTCTAGCTAGTGATTTGTACTATTGTGTTAGACAGTTATCACACATGCTACAGAACTTACTGGGCTGACACCTGGCCAAAGGTGCTGATAAGGGGAATGACATTAGCAAAAGTGATAAAGTGGGGCACTGGGAAGTGTTGTGGGTGGGAATGGCCTAAAACTGTTTCACCTACCAACAAACAAACACACACACCCTCACTCTCACATACACAACTGTCTCACACACACACACACACACACACACACACACACACACACACACACACACACACACACACACACACACACACACACACAGTTGCTAGCATTGAGATTAGAACTCCTACCTATCTAGTTATTTGTACTATAGTGTTATGCAGTTATTGCATGTGCTACAGAGCCTATAGGGGTGATATATGTCCAATGGTACTTCTAAAGTGAATGAAAGCAGCAGATTTTGTGAAGTAGGGCAATGTGAAGTGTACTGAGTGGGAAGAGTCTCATAATACTTGGACCTATAGAGACACACACACACACACACACACACACACACACACACACACACACACACACACACACACACACACACACACACACACACACAGGCAGGTGATGTGATATCATAAACTCAACCTCAGTAATGTTACACAGTGGGGCTCACCTTTTATGCTGGCACATGTGACTGTTTACAACTGGTATGCCACTGTCCACAGCAGGACATCACTGTATGCCATTCAGGGTATCTGTGTGTGTGACTCACTCTGTGCCCCCCTGTGTCTCTCTCTGTATTACTGTCTGTCTCTCAGTTCCCCACATCTATGTGTGTGTATGCTTGACATATGTTATCTGTTGCCCATATATGTGTGTGTGTATCTCATGCAACAGATGCAGATATATCACATATGGGCCACCTACAGCTAGCTGATGGTAATCCTTTCCGATGTGTGTGTGGGGACAGTTGAGGTGTACATAGCTGTCTGTATGCACAGACATATTTACACAATACAGTCATATATTCCTATGTGGGTTCCAATATATACACAATCCAGTCATATATTCCGATATGGGTTCCAACATGTCCTGTGATTCTCTAAGTGTAGGAGCATGCCCATTGTGACCTTCTATAGTTAGGGTGTGACTCCATTCCAGAGATAGGTGTACTCCAGTCCAGGGTTTTGTGTGCTACAGCCATACCTCTCAGTTGTACACAGGACTTTCCTCAGGGTACTTGTTTGATTTAGCAGACATTTTCTGACATGTCTGTAGTCTGAAACTGCAATGTATTGTGTCATTACCTAGTGTCAGACATCCTCAGATCATCACAGTACTTTACCAGAGGAATAGTAGTTGTATGATGCATACATCAATATTATGTGGGCAGCTATGTAAATTATTGCCCAACAAGGCCATTTGTGTGGTGCAGCTACAGCCAGTGTTGTAATGACACACAGCAATGTGAACAGTCCAGCAACCTGGTGATATACTGGCTGGGGATCTCCTGCTTGTGTGATATCTTTCTAACCTGAGATGTCATATCCTTGTGTGTGCATGCCTCTGACCTGTACATTTTTTGGCAGGTTGTCCAGGTGTTTGGCTAGAGGTTTCATCCTTTCTACGTAAACTTGTGTTTTTATGGCAAGTTAGTTACATATAATTGAAGTGTGACATTACGAAATAATACAGACATTACTGTTTCCGAAAACTTAACCTTCATACAATTCTCACTACTGCAAACCCCTCACCCCACCAATGTTCTCAGTATGTAAAGGTGATATTTACAATGCATGCCTATCATTGTGCCTTTGTTTTACTTTTCTTTCTGCTCTTGTCCAAGCATCTTGCTGTCAGACGTTGGGAGTTATGGATGTGGGTATAGATTGCATTCAACTATGCAGGCATGTCCATTATTTGTAAAAGCAAACATAAGAAAAAGGATTATTGAGAATGACCACTGGCAACAGTACCACACAGCGCTTATATTCACAAAAGCCTTGGTGCTTCTGCTACGCATCCTTCAAGATGTCAGTAATATGTGTAGCATATTCCACATAGCACTGTGACTTCCAGGTATGTCAGTGGCAGAGCAGTGGGTGTCTCTGACATGCATAACAGTTGGCACTGCAGTTATCTGCACATGGTTCTGTCAATGGCAGCACTATACTTAGGACAGTACAAGACGACTGCCAGGAGAACATGCTGGCCAGATCCAGACAGTATTAACCATAAATACACATAGCTCATTGACTCCTGCATATTGTGGACAGGCAACATGTTTTCATGTGTATGGTACAGCCATGTCAATGTATGCTATGCTGCTGTCTCCATGCAAACATATATGTTACTGCATGTGTGTGGGTATATGGGGGGCTCACCTGTCCACTGCACACATTTGCACAGACTGTGCTGGTATTTGCTTTACATTTTGGTTCCATTAACCATACTATTGTGCCCTGTCTTGGGGACTGGAGTCATATCAGTAAAGAGCCCAGGTCAGATTGTACTGGCATACATTTAAGTTTCAGACTTCTTACCCTTCATAGCCTTACTGCAACTGTGGGTCCTGCTGTGCTATCACTGTGTGAGTCTGTAGGGGGTTAATTCAACATCGCCACCATTTGTGTGCCTTTACCAGACATTTCTCTGTGGTTTTCTACAGCTGACTTGCTGTGTGGGTATGAGGGGTGGTTATGGGACCCCCCCACCCTGACATCCATGCCTGTCACCTTTGACCCCCCACTTAGTTGTCCCCACACCTATACTGCAGTGGGATTTGCCACCTTGGGTGCAACTGCATAGTGTGTGGAGGCCAGTTTTGGCCAGACGTTTCCTGGTGGCCAACATAGTTGTCAGTTGTGTGCTGCTATACCAGTAAGCCACCCCATTCCCTTGCATGCATGCAGCATTAGCATAGATATGCTAGCAGAACATACTATTCCATTCATTTACTGTTAAGAAGGCTGACTTACTTGTGCTTGCAGCAGTTATGAGGACAGTGCTTGAGGGCTGCCTATGTTGGATGCACTGCCTATACATGGTAAGTTATAGGTAATGCGAAGTGTGTGTCACCCATTTTACTGTGTTGTACAAGTCAGAGAGAGGTGTCAGTCCCAGAAGTCTCTACAGTGTCAGTGTGTGTGCTATGTGTTGTCTCTTTGCCGAGGCCTGAGCATACTGGGCATGCCTCCATCTGCCTACGGGAGCAGGCCCAGGGGCCTCATCCTGTGAATCCCTCTGTGCCTGTGGGGACCTTGGCAATGGTGGTGCGCTGTGTGGCCTTTCCCTGTGCTGTTCTTGCTGCAGCTGTTTCAGCAGGATCATATTGTGTAGCATGGCACATACTATGAACATGTGTGCACATGTGGCTGGAGAGTACTGCAAGGCTCTACCAGATATGTCAAGGCAGAGGAACCATGACTTGAGCATCCCATACACATGCTCTATAATGATCCTGGTTTGTGTGTATGCCTCATTATGGTGTTCTTGTGTGGGTGTGTATGCATTTCTGATGGGTGTCATCATCCATGGCTCCAGTGCATAGCCAGCATCCCCCACTAGATGGGCATATGGGATGCCCCCACTGGCAACTGTGATGAATGCCAGATATGGGAGTTGTGATAGCTTCCAGGGCTGCCAGCACACACATTCATTATAATGCCCTGGGCATTGCACATGACCTGGCAGTTGATGGAGGGGAAGCCCTTGTGGTTTATGTAGACCCTACCCTGTTCAACTGGTGGTGCTTTGATGTGGATGTGCGTGCAGTCTATGGCACCCAGTACCTCTGGGTATTCTGCTACATGCTGGAAGTGACGCATATTGCTGGTCCTCTCCTCACGGGTGTTGGGAAAGTAAATATGCTCACCGGCATGTGGTAGCATGGCATCCAGTAACTGGTGGAGTACCGTGCATGCAGATGCTTGTGAGACCCCCATCATGTCCCCAGTAGGTCTTTCGAAAGTACCTGTAGCTAGAAATTTTAAGGCTACACATACCTTGGTATCCACTGGGATGGGTTCCCCTCTGTTGGGTCTAGCTCTGAGTTGGGGGTGGTACAGATTGGTGAGTTGCTGAAGCATGTCTCTGTCCACCCTGTAGTGCTCTACTATCTCCAGATAATGTAGCCCCTGGTAGGTTACCCTGAGTCTGAACAATCTTCTCCTCCTCCTCCTCCTCCTCGGTCTGTGGTGGTTGTCAGCAATATCCTCCCCTCAGCCTCTAGCACATACTGATGGATCAAATCAATGGCAGCCCCTAACATTTTTCCAGTTCTAATTCCCCTCATGTATACATCAATGGTGCAGAGTTTGTGGGAAAAAAACAGACTGTAAGGTGTTTTCATACTTTATACTGTTGTGTTGCAGATGCTGCCTGTATAATTGGTTGACTGTGATACATTCCAGCTGCCACCATTATTACTCATGACTTTGATTTGGCCACTGTGAGTGTTAGAGGCATTACTGGTAATTTGTGCATGACTGCCTTTAATTATTTTTTACTTACATCTTCTCCCACTTTCAGCTATGCAGCCACCTGCCAGCTGTATTATTATGTGCTTTGCCTGGCCCGTTGTAAGTTGCAAGAGTCCCATATTAGTAATTTCTACTTCATTTCTCCTTTATTGTGCTGTTTCCCTTTCTTTCTTTTTTACATCTCCTCCCATTTTCAGCTATGTAGCCACCTGTCAGTTGTATTATTGAGTGCTTTCAATGGCTCATTGTGTGTTGCAGTATCCCATATTGCTGTTTGTATAGCATTTCCCTTGTTCTGCTATTTCCTTTTTCTTTTCCTGTATGCTTCCTGTTTAAGCCCCGGTGAGCCACCCAGACCCATTTAGCTAGTGTAAACAGCAAGAAATGGCCCTCCCCTAGGTGCGAACACACTTCTCAGTTGATGGTATAAGTGTATACAGCCTCAGACACATCCCCTCACTTAGCTGTGCTTAGCTAAACACAAACCCGGCCAACGGAGCTCCAATGTGCTTACAGCAAGCATGACACATCCCCTTTCCATGTTAGTTGCTCCTTCTGTCTAAATGGTGGAATTAGAGCACCTACACGGTTAGGTACAGTGTGACACTTAGAAGAATTTTGTGATTTAGTATAAGTCCCTTCATTAACATACCCTACTGCCTAACTCCATAGTTACTGCACTACGCAAGAGCCTTCCCCCTTAGCAAGCACTGTTCCCTGCCATTGTTTTGATTCTGCTTACCATTGGCTATAATGGCAAAATGCAGCTTTCACCTAAAATGGACTTTTCTTTTTAATTTTCCCCACCATCCTATTTGCGTGGCGCTGCCCTATGCTTAAATGGCCGAGATCGACCAAAAAAAAAAATAAGCATTTATTTTTATAAAGATTATTAACTACTTTCCCCTGCCAGTGGCCATATATTTGGCCATTGGCATGGCCAACCACTTTGATACATGCTTTTATTGGAGCTGTCATGGCTCTGTTTTCTTTTTTTGCAGAAATGTACCTTACACTTTTCCTGTACCATGACCTGCCTACTTCCTGGATCGCTAAATCAGCTTATTTGCATGTTTTCACCAGCAAATGAGCTGATTAGGATACCGCATGGCTTTCCATGCAGGAACAGCGTAGGGCCGCTCGTGCACGTCAAAACAGTACGTTCGTGGATTGCTCAGTGGCCACATTCCGTGCAAGAGTGGCTACACTGCTCCTGCATGGAATAATTTACTTTGTGAATCCCAGGGATAGACAAACATACACTAACAGAAAAGAAAACAAACTGTGTTAGCATTTTTTCCATTTACATACATAATGCATCACATAGCTTTTCTTTCTTTGTAACTATAATCAATCCAACATTATATAAATTGCTGAATTTCTGCCTTCCCTTAAACCTCACTTCTCCTGAACATTATTCTGCATGCATTGTTCCCACAATTTCCATATATTTCTATGTAATTTGCCCCTTCCCTTTTCTAAAGATTCATCTTTCAGTTCTTCTACCTCTTTTATAATATTCGTTACTTCAAATACAGTTGGTTTAAACTTGAGTTCCATTTTCTAGTAATTGCTTTTTTGGCAGCCAATAGCATTAATCTTAATAAGGCCTTACTATGCAAAGGCAGTTCAGACCCTCTGTCACAGCTCAAGAAAACAATTTTCTTAGTTACAGTGTTTTGTGTGTGTAACAAGTTGGTAAATTTCAAAAAATCCCCTATAGAATACTCTCTCAGAAATATTGGGGGAATAAATGAATGTAAGTAAGGAAATCCCAATTTACCTCTTTCTTCCCCATTACACCTCCAACATTTGCTATCTACCTGAAGATAAATTCAGCAGAAGGCAAGAAGCTGAGGTACCAATGTGTCAAATAAAGAGTTTGTTTTGTCCTGCAGTGGTGTTCCTGTCATGGAATTTATGTTTTTTGGGATAAATTATTTGAAGTCTGCCTGTGATGTAAAACTACCTATGCATGCGCTTGAAGCAAATATTCTAAACTTTCTGGACTTTGTTGCCTACTTGGGAGCCATACATAGGTTCATAGGTTCATAGGTTCATAGGTTCATAGGTTCATACTAGGCTATCTGCCCTAGGGCATTTATAAGCCTAGCCAGAATGTGTTTGGCTTTCGCCACCCATTTTAAATTTATTTTGCTATGCCCTTTTTCGAGGTTAGTATACTGTGCCTCTGTCTAACAGTGACACAGAAGTGATACCCGGGGTAAACCTACGATCTCCCATCCACTCATCAAGATTCCTCTTGAAGAGAGTCAATGAGGGACTCTGCCTAACCTGGACTGGGATTTTATTCCAGAGTGAAGGGAGCCTCTGGGTTATTAATCTGTCCCTCCAGCATGTCCTATTTATTTCAGTGCTGAGGTTCAAGTCTCGAGCCCGTAGCTCGATGGGATTTGGATTTTCTGAGGTGCAGCATGTCCATTAATTCCGGGTTGGACATGGCTTTATACGTCAGGCACAGATCGCCTCTGAACAGGCGGTATGCCACTGAATAGAGCTGGAGTTTCTTTAACCAGGCAGCATATGGCATCTGTTTGAGCCCTTTGATCCTCTTGGTGAGGTACTTTTGGGGTCTTTTCAGTTGCTGCAGGTGTCTGGTAAGGTACATCCCAAAAGGGGCATTGTACTCAATTAAGGGCCTGATGAGGGATGAGTAAAGAGGAACAATGACCTCCCCTGATCTAGATGTGAATCCCTTCATGATTAGGTGGGCTATATAAAATGTTTTTCTAACCACTTTGGCCACGTGGTTGTCAAATGAGAGATTGCTATCAACTTGGGTCCCTAATTACTTCTTCTGTACTTAATGGATTACCACCTATGTGGTAATTTGTGGGCACTTTGTTTTTGCCAAAGGGGATGACTATACACTTTTTGGCATTTAGCTTGAGGCCATGGCTCTGGCACCAGTTGTCTGTTTCTATGAGGCCCTTTTGGAGGATGCTTGTGTCAGCTGGAGAGTCGATTATGGCGTCCAGTTTGCAGTCATCTGCGAACTTGGTCAGCCACAGTCCTTCCATGTTGGCCTGTACCTCCGAGAAATATATACCGAACAAGAGAGGTCCCAGGACTGAGCCTTGTGGGACACCACTTGTAACTGGTTTGGAGTCTGACATGGCTCCAGCAATTCTAACCATGTGGGTTCTGCCCTTGAGCCAGTTTGCAATCCATCTAGTGACATAGGGGTTTATATTTAAGCTGGTGAGCTTATCTATAATGCCCGAGTGGGGTATTGTATCGAAGGCTTTTGCGAGGTCCAGGTAGGCTGTGTGGACCACCTTCCCCTCGTCAATGGCCTTGGTGACTGTTTCAAAGAAATCAACCAGGTTTAAGAGGCAGGATCTGCCCTTAACAAAGGTGAACTGGGTAGGATCCAGTGTTTGTAGGTCCCCAATATCTTTATTTATGAGGTCCATGATGATCCTTTCCATAGCTTTGCAGACCAAGTTAGTCAGGTTTATGGGGCGATAGTTTCCAGGATCCGTTGAGGCACCACCTTTATGGAGAGGGACCACTGTTGCTGTACACCACTCTTTGGGCACATATCCTGTAGTAAGGCTGAGATTGAACAGTAGTTTTATGTTTGGGTTTAGCTCTTCTTGGAGTTCATGTAGGGCACAGCCCGGGACACCATCTGGTCCCATTGATGCTGTGTTTTTTGCTTTGGAGAGGGCGGCTCTTACCTGAGCATCTGAGATGTCAGGGGGGCAGCACTCTGCTGGGATAGATATTTGCCCTTTTGGTGGGGAGGGGGGAGAAGTTTGCGCTGAACCTGTCAGTTAGGATGTTGGCAATGTCTGTGGGTTCGGTGTATTTTTTGTCATTTTGGACTAATTCTGAGCATATCTGGGAATTACCACCCAGGTTCCTAACATAACTAAAGAAAGCCTTGTGATTATCCTTAGTGTCCTGTGCAATTTTTCTCTCGAAGCTGGCCTTAGACAATTTTATGTGTGCCCATAGTTTTTGCTAATACTGATCAGTGATGCCTTCCCTTTTGGGATTTTGCTCTATCATTTAGTAGCTTCCTCCTTCTATTGTATAGTTTGTTTATGGCTGGGGTCCACCAGACAGGACGCCTGCCTTTGGAGGATTGGGTCTTGGTTTTATTTGGGATCGATGATCCATGCATTCCTGAAGGTGTTCATAGAATGCGTTTATAAAGGATTCTGCGGTCTGGGCAGATTTTCCACAGGCCGGGGCTTTGAAGGATTCCACCTCAGTTTTGAGGAGTGTGAAATTTGCTTTAGAGAAGTTTTTCACTGTGGTTTTCTGGGCAGGGGTGGGGTCGGGATGTGAATATCCAGTGAGATTAGTTTATGGTCTGATCTTACCAGTGAGGGATACAATTCTGGTCTGGAGCATAGAGTCCCCATGTTGGTGATGATCAGGTCCAGTATGTTTTCCCCTCTTGTGGGAGTGGTAACAAGTTGTTCCATAGCATTTGAGTTTATAAATTCTAGGAACCTTTGGGCTAGGGTGTTGGAGCTAGAGTAATGCTCCCAGTCTATGTTTGGGTAGTTGAAGTTGCCCAATATAATGGTGTTTGGAGAGACCTTCATATTTTCCAGTGTTCTCAGGAAGGCTGAGTGGGGTTTCTGGGTTTGGGAGGGTGGTCTGTAGCAGGCTATAAACTGGAAGGCAGTTTTACCCACTGTTAGTTGCACATGGATAGTCTCTGATGCTTCGTGCTTTGCCACCAACCTGGAGGTGTGGGTATCTTTGATGAATATCGATACTCCCCCTCCTTTTGTGGTTTGGTCCAAGTTTTGGGGCCGAAAAGCATGGTATGAGGTATAACCTGGTAGTGCTGGGGTTCTCTCGGGAGCCCTGAACCAGGTTTCTGTTACTGCACAGATATCAATGTTCTCCATGCTAAGGAGAGTTTCAAGTGCGTGCATCTTGAGGTTTAGACTTCTGGCGTTGAGTAGCATTACTCTTAGTTTCTTATCCCTTGTGATACCTATGGAGGTGGGTTTGTCTTTTGAGCCTTGCCTAAAAAAGGCACTATGGGGGTAGCAAGAGCCTTTGCCAATATCCGAAAGCCCAGGGGTGACAGGTGCAAGCCGTCCCTAGCGAAGCATCGTGGCTTGTCGAGCATATCATCCCAAGCTGACAGGCATTGGATCCCCTTTGAATGACACCAGTACTTAAGCCAATTGTTGAAATTGATCATCTTGTCTTCATATTGTGGCATCATTCTTGGTGAGGGTAAGATGCTACTCAAGGTCAGGGTCATACCGGCCTGGGCTACATGCTCAGAGAGCTCCTTTATGTCTCTTTTCATGTAGTCCAGGGAGGTACGTCTCAGGTCATTCACACCAGCATGGACAATGACTAAGTCATATTTGTACTTGCCTTGGAGTGACCTGAGTGCTTGTGTTATGTGGCGGATCCTAGCGCCCGACAGGCTGCTCACCGTGACCCTCTCCTTGTTCAGCCTGGTGAGCGGGACGTCAGTGTGCCTGACGATAGAGTCACCTATTACAAGTGTATCAGGTGTGTTGTTTAGTCTTAAGGGCTGTGACTGTTTGGCACACTGGCTTTGTGAGATATGTGTTGCATGTGTTTTGTTTTGGGGTAGCGGCTGCTTGGGTGTCTGCTTTGGAGGTCTCTGCTGTTTCGGCAGATCTTTATTTAGACAGCAAATTTAGACCCTCCGAGTATGTTTTTGTGTGATTATGTGTTTGGTTTGCTGTCATGGTAGGTCTATGTGAGACTGGAATTGTAGTGAGTGTGGTTTCCTTCTCCTCCTGATTGGTTATGCCAGTACTGAGTTGAGAGAGCTTAGCCTAAAGTTTGGCTATATGGTTGCATCTCTCACATGTGTTGGAATTTGTTGGGAGGAGGAGAGGGTTGTCTGTGTACATGAGGCAGTTGTAACATTGCCTCAAAATTCCCAGATTCACCAGCTAGACCGGAGAGGAGATTGACAACTGACCTTTGGATATGCTAGAATAATATTGGGAATAAATATGTTCTTTCATTGTTCTATTGTAAATTGCTTTTCTAGTATCTCTTCCCAATCTTTTCTAACTTCCTCTGATTGATCTTATAGTTATCATACAATATTTTATTCACAATAAAAATAAAAAACACCATGCAAGCGGGTAGAGTGGAGCCAATATATTTATTTACAACAATAAAATAAAAACACGATCACATAGACTAAGCACTTTCACCCTCACATAAATGGGCATCATCAGAGTCAAACAACACACCAAAACTTCCTTTGTTTATATAAGATAATTACATATGTAACTTCCTTTAATAAATTAAAAGTTAAAAACAATGCTGTTTAACTATAAACAAGCTCTGGAAGCACAGGACAAACTTACCCTGAAAAATTACATTACTCAAAGAACAAAGAGACTTTTTAACCTACTTAAATAGCTATGCTTAAAAACAAGATAAAATCAGTGTATCAACCCAAAATTCCTTTCTAAACTATATGACAATACCTATGTTCCATTAGTAAAAAATTAAATAAAAAGAACCCATCCCAGTAATAACCGTATTGAATCATAATCATATTTGTTTGGCCCTATGTTTCAATATAGCCAAAATAGAAATATTGTCATTAATATCAGGCTCACTTTTGGCATTGAGTCTTAACTGCCACTCTGTTTCCTTCACTTTCACTTCCAATTTACCATGCTAAAACACATGATACACAGCCTGTGTTCCAACTTACACTGACTGCTGTCTGATCTTTTCTTACCTCTATTACCCTCTCAGATATGAAAAACAGCTTTTATACTTTCAGAAAACACCTTTAGCCCTAAGAAAAAAGTGCACTATCTTTAAATAAAACTAAATTGTACACCATTCTACTAAATGCATTAAAGTATTAAGACTACTAGGAAAGCTACATCTCTGTTCACTTCCCATCATTTCAAACTTTATTTTTCATTGAACTGCTTGCAATTCTACCTTTAAATTTTGCACTTCTCTCAGCAAAGAATACTCAAATAAACTGCAAGATTAATTGCTTACATATGCAGACAGGTTGACTCCATGTAAACATAATCAACAATGAATCTTTGCAAATTCCACTCAGAACAGAATGTATAACTGCCTTCAGTTGCAGACTTCTTGACTCCCACTGAACATTTACTAATGGAAAAAAAAACAAGCCAGATGTAAGATACTTAGCATTTTTGTGGCTTTCATCATTTGTCTTATTTTTCAAGCCTACTTGCTTACAAAAAATGCTTGTTTATAGCTTAAACCAAGGGCATTAATCTAGACATTCACATTGTAAAGGTAAGAGAAGATATCTTAATTCAACACATAATACAAGTATAATATATAATACAATCAGTTCACTTTTACGCCCCGCCCCCACCCCAGCAGCCCAAGATTACAGCATATTAACATTAAATTTGCTTTTGTCCAGTCTTTCTTCTTTTGCTATACTGTAAAGCCTATATTTCTTAAAATTAAAATAGTACTTGTTTATTTTCTTTAACATAAACAACAGTCACTGAAAAGACACCCCCACTTTAAACTACCACTGACTACACACTACACAAAACCTCTTTGATACATAACATACAGTTTATCTCATGAAATATTTTATACAAATACTAATAAGAATAAAAATTGCTTTACTTGCAGTTTCTTTTTTCAACTTTTAGTGTCCTTCTAAATATGAATAACATAAAGTTGGGTATATTCTTTATGGTGCACCCATGAGTTTAACAAAGTCAACAAAAGTCATTTTTAAGCCACTTTTTCTTGCAATGCCATATTTCACAAAAGTGGTAGATGTTTTATACTCTTCCATTTATTTACTAATTTCAGTGTTCCTGGTCTTTATCCTGTTTATCTCCATCTCCCAGCACCACACTGTGGTTCAAGTCCAACGTACTTCAGATTTTTCCAGTCAACTGCTGCACTTTTTTCTGTCTCCCAAGCATTTTCTTTTGGAACAATGGAAAAGATTTCACTGGCAAAGTCCCGTTCACATTGCTGGCTCAATTTTCACTGGATATACTTTTTTATTTCCTCATTAGTTTGTTCTGCTTCCAAAAATGTCTGAAGTATTCTGAAGACAGCTGGATACAGCAATTTGAATCTCACACATGCCTGTCTACATTCTCTGACAGCTGGGATAACTTTGCTTCTCCTCTACTTGGTGTACCGTGAATAATCTTTTTTCCACAAACACTCCATTATCTTCAATTTTTAACAATTGTCCATTCTTGCACAATTTTATCAGGATCAACTCTTTCTAATGGTAGTGTTATGTATATTATTGATAAAAATGTTGAATAGTACAGGGCCGAGTATTGATCCTTGTGGAACACCTCGGTAAGACGAGCAAGTATTTTGCCATTTGACACACAGAGAATGTTTTCAAAAGTAGCTATGAAATGAGAGGAGGGATTTTCAGTGTGTGTTTAACTTAATTATGTAAAGTAAAATAGTAGGAAACAGTGATGTAAGCTTTAGACAGATTAAGGAAGTGGGAGCAACTGTAAAGGTTTAGATTCCTGTGGGTATTAACTTCCTTTTGAAAGGTTAGTAGGGTTGTTTTTGTACTGTCTTCTGAATGGAAACATTCTTAGCTTGGGGGGCATTAAATTTTTATTATTAAGACAGAGTGATAGTTCTTTTTATGTGCGCATGTCTAGAATTTTAGAGAGAGAGAAAAGACGGGCATAGGCCTGTAACTTGATAAGTCCAGCGAAGTACCAACTTTGTGCAAAGGTATTTTGTAAGACTGTTTACATAATTTAAGAATATAGGATTTTTTTATTAACTCATTAATGAGTATGGCAATAGGACAGACTATAGCTTTTGCTGCTATACTTGGACATTTAGAAATTATATTATTAGGTTCTAAAACTAAGCCGAGGAAGAGATGAACATTCTACAAGCATGTACACTTGCACAAACACACACACACACACACACACACACACACACACACACACACACACACACACACACACAGTCTCTCTCTCCCTCCCTTTCATTTCATGGAGCCATGTATTTGTTTTTTACTGTGCAATGCATGATATTAATTTCTGTTGCACATTTTCTAAGTGCTACAGAGTTAGTTCATTTGCTCTCAGTTGTTATCTATAATCATGAGCTTAGGTCCTTTCTATCCAGTCAGGTTACTTTTCTGCATAATTTGATTTTATAAAGTCCATTAAGGAGTGGTTTCTACTGAGATTAGGCCTCATTGTTTCAGGGATCACTTGACTGAGACTCTATTAATTAACAAACTATATACAAAGACATCAACATTATACAGAAGGCTGACACTGAAGTCTTTGAGTGTGTGATTAGCACCAATCATGTGCAACTAGATGGATGTCCTAGAGACAGGCTTCAATATAAGAAGAACTGGAAGGTTTAAGGAAGTAAGCCATCACAATAAGGTACTACAAATGCAGTCATTTAGGACCATATGTATTAGTGAAAGATGAGCAACATAAGGCTTCATTTGAGAAGTTATTTTTAATTAATATTAACACCCCTCCCCGATTCATTTACTAGCCCTACCTTTTCTAACTTGAGAGTATTGTAAGAATAGATAACTCGTGAAATGTTTCTCTAGGTTTTATTCACATCTCAGTGACTCATTTTATCTGCTTTGTATGTAGTGATCTAAACATCATGGTCATTAAGCTTGGGAAGTTGATTAACTGACCTGGTTTGAAATGTCACGCTAGTGGAACAGCAAAGGTTGCACCCCCCCCCCCAATAAAAAGGAATTCAAAGAGAAATGAAAGAGAAGTGAAAAAATGTAGAATACCCATCAGTAATTTGGTAGATAATTTGAATTTAAAAATAAAAACCTTTTCTACTTTGTATCTCTTTGTTAACTGCCTTGTACTGACTATAAATTCACTATTATAATTTGACATGAGGGTGGCACAGATACAATGTCAGACTCTCTCAGTGACCATTTCCCAATCTATACAATCAGACATCTCCCACATCAATTTAAACAGCATGTTTATAAAACAGCACACAACTTTTCCAAGTTTAACCGAGAAATGTTCATTATTACCCTATTGTCTTTTAACTATAACTTCCTAAAAATCCTCCCGTTAGATGATGCTGTAAATGAATTCAATAAATTTTCCTTAATATCTTAAATAGCTTTGTACCTCCAAGAAAGAAGAGACTAAAACAAATAATACAATTTGGCTATCCAAAAAGAGTAGAATGCTAATGCAGGACAGAGAAAAAGCATGGAAAGAATGGCAAACACAAAAAAACATTATTTTGAATACTTCAGAATGCTTTGCAATCATACTAAAAAGCAAATAAGAACAAAAAGTATACTATAATAACTTTCAGAATAATAGAAAACAGAGGGGCGTGGCCAAGGATGAACACAGGATAGCAGCAGATTTCTTCAGCTCCACCAATTTCATTACACTGACAGGAATTAATTACTTAAAAAATTAATTTTTGAAGTAATTTTCTTTCTAAATACGTTTGCTTTATATAGTTCTTGGACTATATCTAAAAAAGAAAGGAAATCTTAACAATATTCCTGTCAGAAATCACTGTGGAAATTTTCCTGTCAGTTTATCAGTCTGAAATGAGTTCCAGTAAGACAAATTCTCAAGACTCCAGCATCAAGAAAGAACTTCAGTCTCTGATAATTATAATCCAGCAACTTACTGATAAAATGGATAAAATGGATACTAAAATAGACACCTTCATAGAAAAAACTACAAAACAAATAGACCTGTTACATACAGACTTGCAACAACAGAAGATCCAGATGACAGGCATAGAAGAAGCTGTGAATGACATGGAAAATAGAATCCAAGAAGAGGAAATCAACATTGAGTTTCTGCTGAAACAAAATACACATTTACAAACAAAGCTGGATGACCTGGAAAATAGATCTAGGCAATAACATTAGGATTTTTGGACTGCCAGAAAATATTGAAGGTAACAATATTACTTCTTTTTAACAAATTGGCTCCTAAAACTTTAGACTTAACAGAAGCATTCTCTTTTGGTATCGAAGAGCACATAGATCTATAGCTAATACTAACTCTAACAAAAAATATCCTAGATCAGTTATAGTTAGATTTCTATCATCTTTTGATAAAGAGATGGTGCTTAAATCTGCTTGGGCTAAAGCTCCTGTTAAGATTAATGAGACAACTGTGCGTTTTGACAATGACTATTCTTCCATGGTAATAGCTAAAAGAAAAGTTTTTCTGCCACTAATAAGGGAGCTTAAAAAAGCACAGTTTAAAACATACTTTCTGTTTCCTGCCAAGCTTAAAATCTTCCTTCCTGATGGTCCTAAGGTTTTCGATGATTTAGACTCTGCTTTACTGTTTGTCAAAGAAAAAAGGATTTTGGATAAAATAGAAGAAATAGAATGGGCTAGTTCTTCATTAAAGAGATTGGCAACTGAAGCTTCGTGGAAGACTTCAGAGAAGAAGAAGAGACTAAAAAACAAATGATTTGTTATATGTTTTTTTTTCTCTGTCATCATTTTAGTTCATTATTAATCTTTTTGAATATAGTTCCTGCATTTCCAGAAAGCCACACATATTTTGGAAAAGATTTAATCAAAGTTATTCTCTATGTGCAAAGAAATGTTTTGTTTCATAACCAGTCAAAATACCTGAAGATTTGATGGCAAGCTGTGATTCAATTTGTTTCTCTTTCTGAAAAGAAGTAAGGTTAGTAATTTGATACATTTTTTTATCTTTACCTTTTTTTCCCTTCTCCTTTTATTATTTTCTTTGTTTAAACAATGACATTCTATTTAGATTATGTAGTGGGTAAAGGGTGGGGGAGGGCAGGGAGTGAACAGTAATGAAAATATCATTAATAGAATAATAACATATTTATTCCTTGTAAAAATTTTTATAAGTTCTTCAAATGCTATTTCTAATTATACTTTCTTGATTATACTGCCTATGCTTGTTTGTAAATAATCTGTTATGCTTTAACTAATAATAATCAGAACTAAATAAGAGTAAATAATATGTTTTATTTTTAACTCTATTAATATAAACAGTAAGTAACATTCCATTGTATATACTTCTTACAGCTTTCTCTTACATTTTTATTTCTGCCTCACTCCTTTTATTTTCTACTCTCTTTTCTTTTCTTTATTAATATATAGAAATGCTTTTGATTGTGTGGGCACAGTGAATAATAGGATTTGTATGAAAATTGAGTTGGGAGAAGAATGTTGAGTTTTATTGCTTGTTGGTAATTTTGGGCTTAATTTCACTTACATAGAGGCTGTAATGATCTGTGGAATACATTGTGAAGGTTTTGTCATGTTTAGATGCATTTACACTGCTAAATGAATGTTTGTCACTAGTTTTTAATAAGTTTCCCACCAAAATGTTAAGAGAGACAATCTGAGATGTGGGCTGTCTCATGCACAGTGTTCATGAATTACTTCAGAAGCTTCAGCTCACAGAATTCTCACAGAGAAACTGAAAGCAGTTAGTATAACCTTTGACATAGTTATCACACTGACACACCACAGATTCAGGAAAATACTCTATTCATAAAATATGTCAGTTATAATGTTTTGTTTCATAACCAGTCAAAATATCTGAAGATTTAATGGCAAGCTGTGATTCAATTTGTTTCTCTTTCTGAAAAGAAGTAAGAGGCTGTAATGGTCTGTGGAATACATTGTGAAGGTTTTGTCATGTTTACATACATTTACACTACTAAATGAATCTTTGTCACTAGTTTTAATAAGTTTCCGCCAAAATGTTAAGAGAGACAATCTGAGATGTGGGCTGTCTCATGCACAGTGTCCATGAACTACTTCAAAACTTCAACTCACAGAATTCTCACAGAGAAACTGAAAGCAGTTAGTATAACCTTTGACATAGTTATCACACTGACACACCACAGATTCAGGAAAAATACTCTATTCATAAAATATGCTAGTTATAATGAGTCTAAATGATGTAGTTTCTTGTAGTAAGTAAATGTCTTATTTTAGAAGGCATAGAAAATGAAACATTTATTTAAATGTTTTTGAAAATTTACTTAACAGCAGCATAATAATCTGTGTTAAAAATTTGTGTTCCAAACATATACTTTACTATAACTCATTTAATTCATCTGATTGACAAGCATAAATAATCTTATAACTCTATTCTGGAAGAAATGTCATGTGATATATTTTAAAGCAGTAGGTTAGCATGATTGTAAAATCTGGTTACTAAAATGTGTTTGCTGTGCATTATTTTGTATAAAGCAGACAGATTTATTCTAGGGATAGCAAGTAGGATAGTGCTCAACAAAGACACAACTCAGTGAGATCAGATATATATATATATATGTGTGTGTGTGTGTGTGTGTGTGTGTGTGTGTGTGTGTGTGTATGTATGTGTATGTGTGTGTGAGTGTGATGGCTTTTTTTTTTTTTTTATATAATAATGCAAGTGTTTCTGAGAATCTGCATAACTATCCAATATGATTTATAATAATTTCTATGAATACAATATTTTACTCTATTGACAAAATGAATGTTTGTCACACGTTTTAATATGTTTCCCGCCAAAATGTTAAGGGAGACAATCTGGGATGTGGGCTGTCTCATGCACAGTGTCCATGAACTACTTCAAAAGCTTCAACACAGAATTCTCACAGAGAAACTGAAAGCAGTTAGTATAACCTCTGACCTAGTTATCATACTGACACACCACAGATTCAGGAAAAATACTCTATTCATAAAATATGTCAGTTATAATGAGTTTAAATGATGTAGTTTCTTGTAGTAAGTAAATGTCTTATTTTAGAAGGCATAGAAAATGAAACATTTATTTAAATGTTTTTGAAAATCTACTTAACAGCAGCATAATAATCTGTGTAAAAACTTCTGTTCCAAACATATACTTTATTATAATTCATTTAATTCATCTGATTGACAAGCATAAACAATTTTATAATTCTATTCTGGAAGAAATGTCATGTGATATATCTTAAAGCAGTAGGTTAGCATGATTGTAAAATCTGGTTACTAAAATGTGTTTGCTGTGCATTATTTTCTATAAAGCAGACAGATTTATTCTAGGGACAGCAAGTAGGATAGTGCTCAACAAAGACACAACTCAGTGAGATCAGATATATATATATGTGTGTGTGTGTGTGTGTGTGTGTGTGTGTGTGTGTGTGTGTGTGTGTGTGTATGTGTATGTGTGTGTGTGTGTGAGATGGCCTTTTTTTTTTTTTAATAATGCAAGTGTTTCTGAGAATTTGCATAACTATGCAATATGATTTATAATAATTTTTATGAATACAATATTTTACTTTATTGACAATAATGAGTTTAAGTAAATGCTCATATACAAACAATTCAAGATTTTTTTTGGAAGCTGTTAATAGTATTCACATGACAGAAAATAGATGCATCTTAATATATGTAATGTCTGAATCATATTAGCCAAAGTTTTTGATTTAAATGAATGTTAGAACCTAATTTTCTCTCCTCTTGATTTCTAACATCAAGATTATTTGAATGCTATTTGAATACAAGTGTTATATATTACATAGATCTATATAGTAGTATGAACAGTTTTTAAAAAAAAAAAAAAAAAAAAAAGTTTATTTTAGTTTATATGATGCTGTTTTACCAAATGTGTAGTTTTGTCTTGATAGATAATTGAATTGAAAACTGTTAACCTCAGTTAAATATAACTAGTATTAAATTGATAAGGTGGTAGCTGAGGTACTGCTGCTTAGGGTAGGGCGTTAACTTGAGTAGTAAATACTACTCTAAGTTGGAGTTTTCAACTCCAGGCTGGATGCAAGGTTTAATCCTTACATTATTTTCACTTGTTCATTGTTATATGTATATAGTTTTGACATCCACAATATATTTTGTACACTCATTGTCACTACAAACAAAATTGAATCCTATACAAAATCCCATAAGAGATTTAATAAATACAGCTATATTTAAAGGTACACCTAAAAGAGGAGATGTAACATTATTTATCTTGTTATTTGTTATTTCGATCATAAGATTCTTGAGTTTTAAAAATGCCAAATGACATCTTTAAAAGGAATTTCTTTAAACATTAATGGATTGAATAATCCGTGTAAAAGGGCAAGCCTAATAAGATACATTAATTTACACAAGGCCAATCTAGTCTTCCTGCAAGAAACCCATCTCTTGAAAAAAAGATATTGATAAACTAGCCACTAATAAGTATACAGTATTGGTTAGTTCAGAGCACACTCAGAAAAAAGAGGAGTGGCTATTTTATGGAATAAAACTATGCCCATTCCTAAAACCATTAAGTCTTATCAGGATGACAAAGGAATGTTTTGTATGGTTACAATACAAATTAATGGGAAGACTTACACTTTAATTAATGTATATTGGATACCTGGAATTGGTATTAATACAGTGAAACATCATATTGATAAGATCATATCATTCTCTATAGGGATATTATTTTAGCTGGTGATTTTAATTGTATACTACATGAAAGTGATACTACCACTATAAGGAAAAGAAGAATTACATCTAATGCAAAACATTTAAATGATTTTGCTAATTCTTATCATTTGAATGATATTAATAATCAGATAGATTCAAAATCATCACCATACACCTTTTTTCTAACAGATACAAAACTTATTCAAAATAGATAGGGTCTTTATTTCTAACCAGATGGTAACAGATTTAATTAATTCCAAAATCATTTCATGTCCTATATCTGATCATAACTCAATTGTTTTTGAATTCATGATAAAAATACTCATAATGTTCAGATCAAAAGGATACCAGCATACTTAACTCAGCTAAAAGACTATAAAGAATATATACTTTCAGAAGTACAACATTTTCTAGACATAAATAATACTCCTGAAGTCTCCATTGTCTATGTTTTGGATGCCTTAAAATCATATCTATATGAACAAAGTATCAGATGGTATAATAATAAAAGGAAATCTTGGGATAAGGAATTGTTAGATATTCAAAGTAAATTAGACTCTTATAAACATAATAATAAAGAAAATATTATGGACAAGAAAGTTATTGAAGAAATAAACAAACTAAATGAGAAATACAAAGAAATTTTAACTCATAAAGTTAAAATAACTTTAGAGAAATATAAGTTTTTGTCTTATTCAATAAGCCCCAAATACTTACATAGACTTAAAAATAAAACAAAAAGATTGAATAAACAAAACCATATCAAAAAAATCTTTTCTCTAAGGAAAAATAAGAATGTTTCTAGTATACCAGAAATACTGGATGAATTTAGAAATCACTTTCACAAGATTAACCATAACAACATTAACATGGAACCTAAAGATAAAATAAAGGAGTTTATAACCACAAACATGAATAAAAAGCTTAATAAACAACAGATTAAACTATTGGACAAGAGTATTTCATATACAGAAGTTATTACACAAATAAATAAGCTTAAATCAAACAAAGCACCGGGTAATGATGGTATTATACCAGAGATATATAAAATCCTTTCTAAAACTACATATTCATTAATACATAAGGTTTTTATTTTGGCCCAAACTGAGTTAATAACCCCCCCATCTTGGCAATATACATTTATTTCACCAATTTTAAAACCTAATAAAGATCCAACTAGATGTTCTTCATATCGACCCATCTCATTACTTAATGTTGATTATAAAATGTTTATGAGTATTTTTGCTGATAGATTGAAGACAATCATCCCCGGCATTATAGATATAGATCAGACGGCTTCATTGTAAATAGAAATACTTTTGATAATATAAGAAGAACTTTAACATTAATTGATTTTGCAAATAGGAAAAAGAAAGATTTAACACTTATTAGTCTTGATATAGGTTCAGCATTTGATTCAGTAAGTTGGGACTATCTGTTTACCTTACTGAAATGCACAAACTTCTCTGATGCATTTGTAAATTTAATTGAGCATTTATACAAAGGAACGCTGGCTTATATTAAGGTAGGAACATATGTTTCACAAAAAATACCCATTCTTAAAGGTACAAAGCAAGGATGTCCACTTTCTCCACTATTATTCACTTTAGTAATGGAGCCTTGGGCTAATTTGATTAGGAAAAGTACTGACATAGAGGGTTTTGAAATAGACGAAAATACAACATCAAAAATTCAACTTTTGCAGATGATGTTCTAATTACATCAGCAGGATCTAATTCTTCTATGCAGTCTTTATTTGATAAAATGATGAATTTTAAAAGTATTTCTGGTTTAATATTCAATGAAGAAAAAACTAAAATACTACCTATATATACACGAAAAAATATTCTCATTGGTGATTTTACTAAATATGTACCCAATTCAGGTCAGATAACTTATTTAGGTATAATACTATCTAAAGATATTAAATCTATTATATATAATAACTATAATACCTGTTTTCTTAATATACAAAATCTGTCTTTTTAATACCTGGAATAATATGTTTTTACTATGGAGGAGAGACTTACAATTATTAAAATGATAATATTCCCCAAGATTTTATACTTAATACAATCAATAATACTTTCACCTACAAAAATAATTATCAAGAAACTGAATACACTAATGTTAAATTTCTTATGGGCACCTAATAGACCTAGGATTGCATTAAAGAAACATACTAATAGCTGGTCTCAAGGGGGTATTTCTTTTCCAGACTTTAATTTATATATTATCTCTTCTATTATAAAAGTTATTACTTTATTAATAGATCAGTCATATATCGCAAAATGGAAAGATTATTGGGAGCTAATTAGTATGCACTTCATGAAAATCTCCTTAACACATAAAAATATGATTGTAAATAACTCCATGTTGTGGTTGCTAAAGGAATTTTGTACTTCACCTATTACACCTAAACATATGGTTTGTTACCCATTAAATATTATTATTAGTTATCGTAACTTTATATTCATGCACCCTAAGTATAGGGAATGGAATTTTATTGTATTCCCTATAATGTATACTCAGGGTATGTTTATATCATCTACTTCTGAAGGAGCTCATTTATCTATAGATAATGATCTAAAGTACTGGTATCAGCTAATATCTGATAATAAAGTTAAAAATCTAGATTTCTTAAAACAAGAATTTGATCTAAGAGAAACTTGCTGGTTAGAGGTTCAGATCTTTAGACAACATCTCATTGATAGAATAGATCTAATGTCTATAACAGTTAAAGAATCTATTCCAAAACTGATTGATTACTTGACATTAAATTTACAGCATAAAGTTTCTGATAAAGGTAAACTTTCATATATACATAAAATTATCAGACAAGAAACTTTTTACAGTGTAGATTCATACTGGAATTATTTCACCTCTATTAATGGGGACCCACCAACTCAACAAGATAAACAATATATATTGGAATCTGCTTATAGAACTACATCTTCCATTGTCTGGAGACTTTATACATGGAAATTTTTACATAGATCTTTTTATACACCTTTGATGATGAATAAAATAAATAATAAAGATAATCTATGTAAGAGATGTAATGTAGAAATTAATGCTGACTGGGCTCATATGTTTTATGACTGTATGAAGTTGAAAGAATACTGGAAGTCAATTAATGAATTTTGCAGGCTCTTTTTACAGATAATTTCATTATTTCTAAGTCTCTTATATTATTCAACACACCTGTACCTCAATGTGTTAAAAAGATTAATCTTCCCTTGTTATGGTCTATCCTAGCAGTGGCCAGGAAAATAATAACTAGAAATTGGATTTCAGATACACCTCCTTCGTTCAATGAATTTAAAAATGTTATGAATATAATGTGCCATATGGAAATAAGTACAATTAGAATGAGAACATCTAGAAAAACATCATATTATATTGTATGGGATAATTTACAAAATTTGTTAAAAAAATTCTAATTTCAATAGCACGGTATTTTAGTTTAATTAATTGATCTGATTGTAGTGGATGTCTTTGTAAATACTTTAGTTGTTTTGTTGAATATTATAATAATACCTATTTTTAATTACTTGTATAAAATTGTTATGATATTTCTCTTATATGTTAAAACAATAAACCTGTTTTGAAAAAAAAAGAATAATAGAAAACACAGCCCTAAAAAATTCTGGACAGCTATTAAAGAAATCTTGCATCCTAGCCAAAAGTTCAGCCCTAAACCTCTCCCAATAACTCACTACTCAAAATCATAATATACTTAAACTTTTATTTCATAGATAGTATAGCATCTCATCTCCAACCAAGGATTCTCCAACACCTAATCCCAACTCTGCTCAACAGCCATGTATCATCACATACACTTTTAACTTCAAACCTATGCCTACATCCTATATACAACTACTCTTAAACAACCTCAAAACATGTTCTACTTCAGCTGGTAACCTTCCACGCAAGTACTTTAAAATAGTAGCCAATAGGACTTGCCTATCCTCTCTCAATCATTATAAATAGGTCAATCAAGGAATCCCATTTTCCCTCACTCTGGAAAAAGTTATACATTATCTCTCTGCAAGAAGGAAGACATTCAATAGTCACTACTAACTTTAGACCTCTAGCAATCTTCTCCCTCCTCATCAAAATACTTGAAAAATGTACTCAGAAACAATTGTTAAACTATTTCCTACAGGAAGAACTCCTATCGCCCACACAACATGGTGTCCACCCTTCTAATAGTACTAGCACTGTACTTCTAACCTATATAGATACTGTCAATAAAGCTAGAGATACAGGCAAATTAGTCTCCTCCTTATTTCTAGACTTGTCTAAAGCCTTCAACAGAGTTTGTCATGGCAAACTTCTACTGCAAATGTCCTCACTAGGTCTCTCTCAGCCCACAATTTTATGGTTTAAAAGTTACCTGTCCAATAGGTATCAGTCAGTAAAATGTCATGCTATCCTCTCTCCATACTTCCCAGTCACCAACAGCATGCCACAAGGCTCTATCCTTGGTCATCTCCTCTTTAACATTCTCACCAATACCCTCCACACATCAACACAGCAGGCCTCCCTAATACAGTACACAGATGACCCCACACTCATTTGCACATATGACAACATGGCACACCTCCAAACAATTACTCAGGAAGCTTTAAAAGCCACTGAAACATAGCTTTGTAACTCATAACTCATCCTCCCCTCAAAAAAAAAAAAAAGCAAACTACTACTTTGTTCCCCAAATCTCTCTCTCATGAAAAAACAAAATTTAAAGTCCTGTCTCTTGATAATACAACCACTGAAGTCACTTCTCGTAGCAAATTATTAGGGGTGATAGTGGACAATAATCTTAAATTTGACCTGTATATACAAAACTGTATAAGAAAAACTCAGCAAAAACTAGGACTGCTTTGCAGAGCCAAAAACGTACTCACAAATGCAAATAAAACTACACTTGCCACTACGTATCTCCTCCCCATATTTCTTTATGGTGCTCCCACCCTTACTAACATCCAGGCATCACAAACATCATAACTTGAACAATTCTATGACAAAGCTGCTAAATGTGCAGCAAATACCCCTTTCAGAACCCACTATTGTATAGCACTAAGAAGTCTAAATTGGTTAGAACTACCCTATCAGCTAACGGGTCTATATGACTTGGTCGACAGTTCATATGATCGACTGTTTATTTGGTCGACAGTTCATTTGATCGACAAGCATTTTAGGTGGGGGGCTTCACCCCCCACACCCCCCAATGTGGGGGGCTGTGCCCCCCACACACCCCATAACTATATATATCAACTCCAGGGTCACACAACATTGGGGAAGGGGGCAAATGCTTGTCGATCAAATGAACTGTCGACCAAATAAACAGTCGATCATATGAACTGTCGACCAAGTCATATAGACCCCAGCTAACACATACACAGCTTCTTACCACCGACAGAATTATCCAGCATCAATCAGCTTGCGCAGCACTAAACGCCATTCTACATAACTATGTTTCAAGTCAGTTGTTATGAATCAGGGACCAAAAACTGTCTGTCCACAAACCTATCAAATCTGCTGGGCATTGTCTGCACTTGTACCATGTTGCTAAAGCCTGGAACTCCTTACCTGTATCCATCAGATCAATACATCCCTTCCATTCTTGAAAACCATTCTGAAAGGCTTCCTATCCAAAGTCTGTCTCTGTTTTTGCTCAACACCAGTATAAATTATATCTCTAAATGTGAGCTAGTACCTGTTCATAACTTACACCTCTTTACTCATCCTTCTTCACTCACTTCCTTACTTCTATTAATTTTTCTCCCCGGCTTTCTCTCTAAATATATCATAAGTCTGCTTTTCCTCCCACTTCATATTGCATTTCCTGTTTGTATTAGACTAACTTATGTTTAGTTTTTCTATAAATAGGCTAAATTTTCTGTAAATATAAACTTTTATCTATTCTTAACCAATGTTTTCATAGTATGTCTAATTTGGTGTAATTATTTAAACTGTGGATGTTTTTGTATTATTTTTGAAGATTGTAAAATTATTGTTCTTAAAATATTTTGTAGTACTTCCCCATGTCTCCTCTGAAAATGGACTCCTACCCAGTCAGACATTCCCAGTAAACAAATCTCAATAAATAAAAGTGAAATGAGAATTAATGGCATATGTTCCTAAAGTTGTTCAGTTTCGATGAGGTTTCTGCCACAGGGAGGAGAAAAGACAGCATAAGTTAGAAGATATGTACAAATAGCCCTTTCTTTTTCACAAATGTAAAGAATTTTGTTTTCCTTTTGGTCTGAAGAATGTGTTATTTATTTATTTATTTATTAATATTTGATTAACTAGGAAGAACACTGATCAAACAATGACCATTTTCAGGCTTAGCCTGGGTTACATCATAATGTAATAAAACAATTTAATAATATAAAATAACAGTGGTTTCCATCTATGAGTAAGCATAGAAAATATGACAATCAATAGTATATACAATGACGATCTAACAAACCATGTGTTTACAGTCACATAAATGGAACAGAAAAGGGAGAATGGAGGTAAGGTAGGGAGAGTAGAAGTGGTGGAGATATGGCAGTAGTAGCTAGGATTGGAAAGCTAATATAGACTAGCAAGATGAAAAAGAAGACTACATTATGCAGAGCAGGTTTAGACCAGTAATGGCATTGTAAGCTGAATCACAGTTTAGGATGAGTGAATTAATCAGGTGGGTCAGGGATGTGGGATGTTAACGTGCTTTCCAAACTCTTTTTTCTTAATGAAAAAGGGCCTCTTGGAATCCTAACAACTGTGGTGCAGGTAATGGGAGAATGGGCTACAGTCTGAAATCTGTAGTTAATACCCGTATGTGTTAAGGTCATATGAGCATAAATAATAACATAAGAATAGGCACAGTACCATGAACCCCCAATCCAGGGCATCAAGCATTGTGCTGAATCAAATATTGCACATCACACCAGCAATAACTGTAGCTAAACTACAGACAGCATTCACGTACCAATTCAATGCTGCCTTTCCCTGCATAACGACATGAAGTTCAGCGGATATGTATGTACAAAATACAATTTGTGCTGCTGTGTTTCTATGATATGTCCATCAATAAAGCAGTGCTTAAGGCGCATGACTTGCAAACAAAATAACAGAAAAGTATCAGAGGCACCTTGTACATAGCACACACCACCCTGTATAAACATAAATCATTCCTGCCCTTTTAGCTCTATGGCATAGAGGGATAAGTTTTCACTATGAACCAGACAGCCTAAGTTTCACTACTGGCTTAGGTGCTGGAATAACCATGTGGGAGAGGATGGAAGTGACCAACCATGAGTCAGGACTCACTGCAGGATGTGTAGAGTTCTCTCTGTTAGGTCAAAACAAAAGGCTAATAAAACAGGACTCTCAACAGAGTGTTTTTAGAAAAAACAGAAGTTACTGAGATAAAAATAAAGGAACTGCCAAAACCAAGAGCAGAAGAAATTTACTGGAACAAATTGCCTTTTGTAGATGAAGAAAAGGAGAAGAAACAAGACCTATACCTGTGTTCATAGGTAAAGAGGTTATGCCTGCCACTTTACATCAGTTTACCAAGTAAAGTGCTCCTAAATTACCAATCTAATACCAATCATGTATGTTTCCACTTTAACCTCATACTCTACCCCACCACTAAGCAATTAAACCAAATCAAATACAACAGTTGGCCCATCCCCTCTACATACCACATCAATCCCCCTTACTAATTCCACACCTGCCAGATCTCGTTTCCCTTTATCCTTTCACTCCTGTTAGCTGTTGTTAAAATGCCATACACTTATCCTACCACAATCCATATCTTCTGCCTCACACTAACTCTCTTACTCCTAACATATTGTACGTCACTTAAAACACAAAACATCAATGTAACCATAAAATTCATTACAATGACACAGGCTATGAAAAACAAACAAAGAGATACTCTAACATATCAGCTAACCTACTTAAGCCACACACCCTTCAGTTTATAAAATACAACATCTTGCAACCCTTCTTTAAACTACTGCTCCTCTCAAAACTAAAAAAAAAATAAATAAATAAAACCCACTCGCAACCGCCACTACTCCTGCCACTTTTCTGATGTACCACAATGTGGGGGCATCCACACAAACCCAGATCCTACTTCAACTCCCCTTTGTTATGATAGATCCTCCTCTAACACTCTATTTCTAGTCACTCTAAACCTATTCAGTATCTGTAACAAAATAACAGACTTCCATGTGTGGTTATCCAAACACACCTCTGATATATTCGCAATCACAGAGACATGGCTAAAACCAAATATACAAGACACTGAATTACTCCCTCCAGGTTTCAACATAATAAGATCTGATAGAACTCATAAAAAAGCAGGAGGGGTAGCTTTAATCTAGCCTGATTCATATACAATAGTACCCTACTCCAAGCCCATCCTAAAATTCAGTAATGCTGAAATCCTCATAGCCTCCTTAAAACTTAATAAAGCTAAACAACTATGCATTACAGTTCTGTACATCTCTCCTGGTCACAACACTACTATACTAGAAGACATCTTGTCCTGGATGTCACAAAATGTATCCAGTGAAACTATCATCATGTGTGATGTCAACATCAACTGGAAAATCTTAATCTCTGACTTCCCAGCCAATAGTATAAATCTTTTTGGATTCACACAACTTATTACAACTCCAACTAAACTTCATAAAAGCAATAACCAAGGATCTGTTTTGGACTGGATCTTAGTCGCAGTTTTTAATAAATATTCCAACTCCAACACTCACCCAGACACATTAAGCAAACATCTACCTGCATATACTTGCAGGACTATCACTCAACCACCCAAAGGCCATTATTATAAAACATTCTATACCCCAACCAACTTTAACCTGCAACTCTTTATTAATATACACAAATCCTTAAACTGGTCCATGCTGAAGACACTAGCCCTAGATGATGCAGTCAGTTACTTTAACAAACTATCACTAGACACCCTTAATAGTCTAGCTCCACTTCAAACAAAAAGAACTAAAATCAAGTCATGCACCCTGGCTAACATAGTCCACAAAAAGCTACTGGTAAATAGATACAAAGCTTGGAAGGAATGGCAGAACATAAATGACCTAACAAACAAATCATTGGTGCTAAAGTCATGGCCTTAAACTCAACGTAAAAAAAATGTACTATCATCTCTTTCAGTAAGAGAGATGTTCCTGCTAACTACCACATCAACAGCAATACCCTAAGTACGTACTCAGTGATGAGAGACCTAGGCACTCAGGTTGACAGTAAGCTTACCTTTGATTATCAAGTCTCCACAGTGGTAAGAAGGGCATTCTATATTGGTCATCAAATAAGTAAGGGCATTGCCTCCAAAAAAAAAGTTATAACCTCCCTGTACTCCTCCCTCATCAGGCCAATAAATAAGTACAATGCCCCTTTTGGTATGTACCTTTCCAAGCACCTGCAGCAATTGGAGAGACCACAAAGGTTCCTCACAAGGAAAATTCAAAGTCTTCAGCATCAGTCCTATGTGGATCAACTGAAACTACTGTCACTTTATTCTGTTTCATACAGACTACTCAGAGATGATCTCTGGCTTGCCTATAAGGCAATCTCTGACCCTGATTTACTGGAAATGCTGCATATCCGCAAGTCAAATGGTACACGGGTTACTCGTTCTAAATACCTTAACCTGGTATGTGACATTAATAGAACCTACTGGAGGGACATATTTGTCTCCCAGAGGTTACCACTCCTTTGTAATAGACTCCCACTTCATGTCAAACAGAGCACCTCTTTGGTCCTCTTCAAACGCAATTTGGACGATTGGCTGGGTAACCGTAAATTTACACTAGGGATCACCTGTGTCCCTCCTGGACAGGGGCAATAGGTGCTGAAGCTGAAAATAAAGGTAGAACTTGGCTAGGCTTTTACAGGCCCTATGGTCATTAGCCTAATAACTTCCTATGATCTTATGATTCTATGATCCTAAATCTACAAAACTGCAGACAACTACGTAATCAGGCAAAAAAGCTTACAACTATTGATAAGAAACAGTATTTTACACAACAATTAACTGACCACAAAAACACCCCAAAAAGTTTTGGTCTTCCATCCCTTCACTACTCACCCCAGGGTCAAAATAAAACCCCACCCCATCCACAGACAAATCTCCATCTTAAAATTGCAAAAATATTTAACACTTAGTTTATAGAAAGTATAGCTAGCATGGTCAGTGACCCAAGCAAGCCCCTCAGTCCCAACTCCACAAGTAACCTCAACCCACCTCTCTCTCAAACATCACCCAAACACACTGCATTCACATCCCCCTCATCTCAAACATTTTAACTACATCCTCTCAACCTCCAAGCCTCTCACTATAACCTGTACTCACTAGCTATATGTGCAACCTACTACAAAAAATAAAACCCTGTTCTCTTTCTGCTGACAACCTCCCAGCCAAATATTTGAAAATTGCTGCTGATGCCATTACCTATCCAGTCAGTATTCTCATTAACAGATCCATAATAGAATCCCATGTCCCCTCCCTCTGGAAAAAGGAGGAAAATCAAATGAATTGTCTAACTACTGCCCCATTGCCATCCTGTCTCCTGTCGACAAACTCTTAGAAAAATGTGTATACAAACAACTCCTTGACCACCTCATCCACAACAAATTATTAACACTCACTTAACATGGCTTTAGACCAGCGCACAGTACCAAAACCACAATATTATCCTTCATAGACACAATTAACAAAGCAAGAGACCCTGGGCAACTAACCTCAGCATTATTTCTTGATCTATCGAAAGCTTTTGACACTGTTTCACACCCCAAACTCTTACAATAACATTCTTCCCTAGGCCTCTTGACCTTCTCTACAGTGGTTTTCTAGCTACCTGTCTGACAGACAACAATGCGTAAAATGGCAAGGCTGTCTCTCTCAGTATCTAACCAACAAAACGGGAGTTCCACAAGGATCCATCCTTGGATCCCTCCTCTTCAACACTTTTATAAAAAATCTCCACACACCTCCTGTTAAAGTTCCCTAATCCAATACACTGATTACTCAGCTCTCAGCTCCTCTTCCAACAACACCTAGCATAAATAACCCAGACTGCCTACTCCTCCATCAATTCCTGGCTCAATAACGCACAACTATTGTTCAACCCCAACAAAACCAAACTCCTCCTTTTTACACCAAGGGCACTCTCAACTGATTTTAAGATATATTCATTAAATAACACAGAAATCGAAGTGGTCCGACACACCAAATTATTAGGGGTAACAATAGACAATAAACTTATCTTTGACCTTCATATACATACCACTATCAAAAAACCACACCACAAACTAAGGATGCTCTATCAGCACAAAAACTTCATGGATACAGCCACCAAAACAACATTAGTCAGAATATACTTTCTACCCTTCTTACTATATGGTCCCCCATTTTGACCATCCTTCAGAATACACTAAAAAGCTCAAATCCTGCTACAATACAATTGCTAAATTTGCAACTGGCGTATCATACTATAAACACCATTGTACTACTCTTACCTTCCCCCCTCAATTGGCTTGAACTCCCCCAATATCGCAACTCCTTCCAACTAACAATCATACATAAAATTATCTATAAACCTGAAGTTTACCTCTCTTTAAATTCAATACTCCAAATCTCTACACCCAGTTGAGCTCTCCGCTCTGAAGACAAACAGCTTCAAACTCTATATAAACCAAACAAAACGAGTGGACAATGTTTAGACTCCTACTCAGAGGCCAAACTATGGAACACACTACCCTTAGATATCAGAACTATCTCAAACTCCAAGAAATTCAGGTTTAAACTAAAAGATTTCCTACTCAAGTCAAGTATCTGTCCCTGTTCCAAACAAACCTGACTCCCACCCTCTTTTATTTACCCTAATTCAACTACCCCATTCCTGCTTTCTCCCCCCTTGCCTCCGTTCATCCACCTTCATCTGTTTTGCAACCACCACCACAACTTTTATACAGTACACTACACTAATTCTTACCCTTTTCACCCATTTTATAACCCCACTATACTCTAACTAACCACCAACTACCTGTGCTGATGACTCAACCTACCATCTTTTTATAAGATCGCTCACTTAATTCTTCCTTTCCTCTCTTCACTGCCAGCCTTCACTACCCTCATCTCCAATTCTATGTTTCTCTGCCAGTACTATTAATAAGCGAGGTACTCAATATTATACTCAAATAACCTGACCACTTTTACAGTCTCTATTGCAAACTCTTTTACTTATGCAATTCCTTCATGATGCAGCTGTGCCTCCTATGAAAAATATCCTATCTGCCAGGAGTGGCTAAACTTCCTATGTAAAATGTATGTATGCAGGTATGATTGGTTAAACTCCTTTGTAAAAAATGTATGTATGCTAGATATGCTTGTTAATCTTCTCATGTTAAAATGTATGTATATGGCTTTTCTTGGATCATATGTAAATCTGCTTTTCTTCTCAGTTTTTGTTTTCTGTTGTTAAATATGTAAAAGATATATTTCTTCTTTTTTCTTTGTATTAGAGCTTTTCTCCCCGGGCCTCCGCTGAAAATGGGTTTCTTGCCCAGTCAGACTTTCCAGGTAACCAAATGTCAAATAAATAAATAAATAGGCAGATTTACACATAAGTAATGAAAATTGTAAGAAAGCACAGTAGAAAAGTGATACACCAAACAAAGCCAGAGAAAACAGCCAGGGTAGACAGAGAAACAAATGATCAGAAGAGTACAACTCCACAGTCACATTTTACTATACAGAGGGAAAAGTGCCAAAGTAAAAATACTACACCAGTGGTTAATTCCAAAACATTTTAGAACATTTGTGATGAAACTGACACTTTGTCATATTTAGGAGGGCTCTTATGGGTGGACAAAACAAAAGCTAGAATTTCGGTAGGGCTTTATGTGCATGGTGTAATGAAAGACATTGTGAATTCCTATACAACATTCCCAGAATGTCAAAAGATCACACAAGCCATTCCTGTAGTACCTAACAAGAAAATCTTGAAAGAAATAAATACAATTCTATTAAACTTTCTTTGGTATCTAAAAATAAATATAATAGCCTATACACATCATATTAGATCTTGGGAAATGGGTGGAATTAAACTTCCAGATCTAGAATCATACATAAAAGCTTCCTTATTAAAAACTATCATTAATTGGATAGATCCTCATTATTCTTCAACATGGAAAACATTGCACGCTATTATTTTTCTAAATGAGAATAAAATAATTAAAAATTGTATATTAAGTGAACAAAATAATAGGATGTGGCACATATTGACTGTTAATATTCAATATAATATAACAAAACCAACAAACAAATTATATAAATAATATTTACAATTTATTCAGAAGATTTATATATACTAACATGGATACTAAGATTTGGATAGACTTGATAATATCCTTTAGCTCTACAAAGAATTTTTTCAATAAAATTCATAATGTTATTTTAACTAGATGGGAGGAGAAAAACTTCTTTTGCTGGCAACATTGTATAGAGAATCAAGTAGCATTAGACATTCAACAAATTCAGAATAAATATGACATTCCATCAGCAGATTGGTTGATACTACAAAGCATATTGTCATATGTTAAGGATCTTAAAAGTAAAACTATTAATTCTCCTTATAAAACTAGTCCAAATTTGATGTCTAATATCTGAAGTTATTTATGACAATTATAATTGGATGGATCTAATTTCAAAATTATACAAACTATTGATAACATATAAAACTAACCCTAATGCAAGATATTGGAATTTCATAGCAAAAAAAGATGTCACATTAATCTATCAATTGAGAGTAAAACAAATCTTTTATGTTCTGTTAACATTTAATTTACAAGTATGGAAAATATTTACATGAAAATATATTCACAGGGCATTTATTACACCTGATAAACTAGCCATATTCAATTCACTTGATAAATCCATTTGTTGGAGATATTCTTTAAACTGTAAAGCTGACTGGTCTCATATATATTTTTGATTGTATTAATATAAAAAAATCTGGGAAGAAATTACTATTTTTCTCCAAGCTATATTCACAGATACCTTTATTTTAACCAAATCTTTAGTCCTCTTAAATGTTAATGATACTACTGAAATGAATAAAAAAGATCTATACCTACTTTGGTCCATACTAGCTGTAGCAAGGATATGTATAACTAGAAAGTGGAAGTCTTCACAAGAACCTACTCTGGAAGAATTCTTGAGATTGATGGAAGAAACAGTGACATTAGAAATCAAGGTGAAGGAAATCGAGAATTTCACCTAAAACATGGACAAACAATCCTTGGGAAAAAATGTTAACTCTTATTGAGACATTAAAAATGAACCCTAAATAATTAATGTGTAACTTTTTACTTGAATATTATAAATTTCTGTTAGTAATTTCATATATTTTATAATTGTTTTCCCTCCTTTGTTCAGGTCAATTGTACATAGTGTATATAAAGGTTTATAATACTTGTTTATTGATGATTGTATTGTTAAACATTATATTATTTGGAAAATAAAAAATTATTTGGAAAAAAAAAGATCACACAACATCCTGGGTTTATAGGTTCACTCATATCTATGCATATTTCTGGTGCTCCATTTGAGCAGACAGCCATGGATTTTGTAGGCCCATTGGTAACATCTGCTAATGACTGTCAGTACCTTTTAGCAGTTATTGAATATGCTATGACTTTTCCTGACGAAGTACAACTGAATAAAGCCAGTGCTAATTCAATAACCAAAGAAATAGTATTACTTTTCTCCAAGGTAGAAGTAACTGAAGAAGTACTCACAGACTAGGGAACCACAGTTTAAATTCATGGTAATGCACCAGCTTTGTCAGTGTTTTAAAGTAAAACAGTTAAGAACTTCAGTGTGCCCCAGTCAAACTGATGGGCTAGTGAAGCCCTGCAATAAAATTCTCAAGTCTATGCCAGAGAAGGCCATAGAACAAGACAGTGAAAATATAATCAGTTACGTCCTCACTTACCGTTTTCTTTAAAAGATGTACCCAAGCCTCAACAGGGTTTACCACTTTTGAGTCAATGTGTAAGAAAGATTCCTGAGGCTGGACATACTTACACAAAAACAAATCTCTCTTCTACTTTAAAAGACTAGAAGCTGTATAGGAAGAAAAGGTCTGAAAGGTATAAAAAACTTGAAGTGCTTTAAGAAATATGCTTTTGAGGAGTATGAGGACATTTGGCCTTTGATGTAGAAGCTGTACATCTGACCTCCCTCCATGAGTTATGGACATTCCCTCTAACTAATAGCTGCTGAATCCCTCCTTCTCCCTTAGTGAAAGTTAATCCTGGTTCTCCACTACCAGCTATCTGAGCCAGACATTATTTCTTCTTGGATTGCTTGGCTGTGCTAGGATCTCTGGCCATAATGGCTTCCAAAGAGGTCACATTAGAGGGCCAAGGATAAACAAAGAGATGATCCAGGAGCTGCAAAGGTGCCTCCATGAAGCCAACTATTTCAGATCAAGAAAGAGATGTGGATGCATGGGTTCTGTCACTCCCCTCTTTTAAAAATTTTCTTTTCCTTTTTTCTTACCTGAAGGGGAAGGTCCACAGTCATCAAGGATGATGCTAAAGCAGTGCAAGCCAGGATTTGAAGATGTTTATTTTCCTGACAGTGATAAGAATATTTTATACAAAAAGTAGATTGTAGAAAGGAAGGGTTGGAAGTGTAGTACTTATCTATCTGAAGCTCTGCTCTGAAGCCAGCATATATGGATGACTTCAGGTGGCACTAACACAAGTCTGCATATATGAACTAGTGCCAAGAAAATTCTGAGTTTTGCTGCTTCCATAGGTCTGGCTTATGTAAGTGCATTTGCTCTTACTAAGAACAGATGTACAGCATGTAACAAAGGTGTCAGCTTTATAGACTGTTTTGATGTGTATTTATCCTGGCAGATAAGTCCCATCTATGAGTAATATTGCAGCAATGATCTGATGAAGAACATCATAGAATATATTTTGATGTGTTCTGAATCCCTAGACTTGCTGTCTTCTCTTGTAAATGTAGCAAAAAAGATGAAAGACCATGAGCTATATTTCTTTTGGACTTAATGGCTTGCAAATCACTAAGCACACTGTGGTATATTTGAGGTTAGGAAACAGACTTAGATGCATAATAACAACCTTTATTGCTAGTATGCAAGTAAAAGAACTGGTCTTGTTACTTGTTTTCTCCAGACCAGCAACAGAATGATGATGTCATGTGATAGACTTTGGGGGCTGGGAAAAACATTGCATGTAATCACACTTTACAAGTCTTTTGGGTTTCTAATACCATGATGGGAATGGGCCCCATTCCTAAGTCAAAATATGATTAAAGTTCATGAAATTAGCATTGTTTCAGTCTTTGATAGTAGCCAAACATTCTCTTCGCAGCACCCACAATGTGCCCAGAACTGACACATTCTGCAATTCATATGGAGTAAAATGTATTCTCAGACCCATTGCTCATACTACTATTGGAACTGTGTGGGTATCCTTCTTTCATATTGCCCTCATTTCTGCCTGCAAATCCTGGTATTTTATGACTTTGTGTCTCTCTGTATGTAAGATACTGTAATCATTGGGTGAAGCAATTTCAATGATTAATGCTACTTTTGTCTTCTTTTCATGGACTACTATATCTGGTTTTCTCACATCTATTTTTTTCACTGTTGTTAATGGGTGTTCCCATGTATTTTAAATTTCCTCATTTTCTATAATGCTTTGTGGCTCATGTTTCCAGTGCTTCTCAGCTACTTCAGTATTGTAATCTTTGCATAATCACTAGTGCAACAGTCTGGCCACATTATTATGCCTTTCAGGATATAGGCCTTCTGCCATTAATGTATCACACCCAGCAATAAGATGTGTGACTGTTTCCAATTCTGTTTTACAAAAACTGCATTTGTCTGTTTCTCCGATATGTTCATTGGTCTTTGTAATCAAACATGTACATAGTCCTTTATCCTGGGCCGTCAACATTAAACTTTCAACCTTTGGTTTAAATTCACCTCTCCTTAACTATTCCTGTGTCAGATCCTGATGAACATGAGGTTGTTCAGGAGTTTTCTGTACTTGCAACTATATTTATGACTTTTCCACATTTCTTGCATTCTCATACGATCCTTCACCTTATATTCTTATTTTGTTTTTTGGCACATTTAGTTGCTCCCTGATTTTTTTGTTTGGTTTGATTTCTATTCCCACTTGACACCAATATGCTTCTGATAAACTAAACAGGGATATCATTTTAGACTTGTTCTCCTTATCTTTTAAAACTTTAACTGTGTTTGGATCTTGTGAGGTCAACAGATATGTATTGTAGTCCTATAACTGCAGATCTATACTTACAATATTTTTTGAGGAAGTCCATACCTCCTTCAGAACAGGGAATATATAATCTTGGTATACACTGATTTTTGTAAATAATTTGATAAGCATGAAGCATTTTTCTTGTTTTCCTGTCCAACTGAGCCAATGCATTTTGGGGTCAGTCAATCACCCCAAAACTGTAAGTTAGAACAGGAAGAGCAAATCAGTTTATAGCCTGGACGTTGTTCCTCAATGTCAGTGTTGTTTTCAGTATTAATTTCAGTCTTCTAAAATATTCAGTACTATGTTTTATTCACACATATTCATGTTTTATTGTCTATCCTTCATCAACTCCCAAATATTTATACATTCCCTCCTGCTCAAGTTCCTTTATGTCACATTTATTTTTTATTTATTTTATGTAACATTTGTTAACTGGGAAAGTCTGACTTAGAACAAAGCCAATTTTTAGCATAGGCCCGGGGAGAAATGCTCCAGATGCATGTCTTTGTAACGTGGGGCTTTGTAACGTGGGTGGAAACCAGTGCACCCTGAGAAAACCCACATGAATGCAGGGAGGACATGCAGACTCCGCACAGAAGGCACCCCAGCAGAGCATTGAACCAGGGAACCTCTTGCTGTGAGGTGACAACTCCATCTGCTGTGCCACTGTGCTGCCCCATCTGTTCTGATATTGCACATTGCTTTATCATCAAGCAATGTGCAATATCAGAACAGTTGGGGTGGCAACTCTTCCCTTAGATCATTCTCTTCTAAACTAAGGGCACATTTTTCATTCTCGTTTCTACCAGACATTCTACAGAAAGTTCCAGAACATCTTCCTGTGACATACACAGGAGAAAGCATTGCATGTAACTGTATATACTATGCTATGATATAGTAGAAGTTGATGCTGCCTTGTTTATGGTTAACTCATCCATGTATACTGGTTGTTAATTTGTCTATTTTATGATAGCTAGGGAGAGTATTTCTACAGTAAGGTCTAGCCAGGGAACTTGAATATCTGGAGTGGATAAAGATCTAGAAGACATTGGTTCACAGAGAGACTGGTGAGACAGCAACCTATGGGTGCTTGGTTAAAGACTCAGCTTTGTAAGTGGCATGTGTGCAAGTGCAGTACATTCTCGTACTGGAGTTTGGAAGCCCATATCCAGCACAGCAGTGCATATTCTCGTTATGCTCCTGATGCAAGGTTGTACTTTGTGAATTAGTTAATGAAACAAAAATGTGCACTTTTTGCTATTATTTCACCATTAGTTGGCAGTGATGAGATTCATATCCATCAGTGCCAGCCATCCTGGTGTCACAGTGGGTGACATTCTTCCATCATGGTGTCACAATGGAGGTAGATGTACGCTCTCTCTATCTCATTTGGTGGCAATGGTGCCAGCACTTCATCATATGGGTAGCCAATGGTGAGGATACTGGAATTGCAGTTATTCGCTCTAAAAAGATTTGTGTGTTACCCTTGCAGCTGCAAGATAAAATATACGCAGGTTTGATTGTACACAGCAGTAATTTTATTTTTTAGTCAGTATAGTGCAGGAACAGGCAGAATATGAGTTCTTATGATAACTATATAAAACATCAGCGGCCAAAGGAATACAAAGCAAGAGGAATCCATCAGGCTAATATGTCCATAGAGGAGATGGTACAGCTTTGTGCACAATACAGCATAGACAGAGTGATCAAGGAGACAGACAAAGGACAGTCAACTGCATCCTAATGGGACTTTAAAGCCCAACTGGAATTACACAGACTGGCACTTAAAATGAAGCATATGGAACTCAAAGCAGCTGAGCAGGTGCAATTCCTAGAAGTGCAGAAAGGACAAGTGCAAGCAGAGGTGAGAGACAAGCAATGCCAGCATGAAAAGGAAACAATCATGTGAGTCATTGGTGGGATCATACCCAAACATTTCCTCAATGCAAAGAGGGGGGTGATGTGGATGTGTTTATAAGGACATTTGAGAGGGTGTGCAATCAGCACCAAGTTGACCAAGGGAAGTGAGTGAGGTTGTTTATTTATTTGTTCATGGGTAAAGTAGTGCATACAGTGTCTAGACTCAATAACATTTAATTATGCCAAAGTAAAATAAAAGTCATATTTCTTGTTTTAAATTGACATCAGAGTTGTACAGTACAAAGTTTACAGAATACAGGAGAAAGGCAGATGAAGTGTGTCTGAATATATTGCAGAAATCAGCACTTATTTTCACAGATGGGGGAGTGGATATAAGGTCACCATATCTGAAATGCTTGCAGAAATTTTTAATAAGGGACAAACCCTTAGTACTATGCTTGAGGACATGAGGATTTGGTTGGCAGACTGGGAGTGCTACACTTGTTAAATTTTTCCTTAGCACTTTTCTTCTTGTACTCCAGAGGTTTTTTATGGCCCTGCTCTACTGCCAAGTGGAACACTAAGCCTAGCCTCTAAATTACCAACACACCTCTCACCCACTAGCCATTCCTAAGTATGCCCTCTTTTCCTGACCTTTTCCTGTTTCTGACCATATAAATTTACCTTACACTATGGACGAACAATTCCCCACAGTTTCTCCAGCCAGCTAGGTCAACACAGACATCCTGAAGCAGTGTAGCAACTGCCTCATGTTCACTGACAGCCCTATACTCCTAGTCCAGATAAACTCAACATGTGAAAGATGCAACTATATTAAGAACATTGAATCCATGTTCTCTCACACACCAGTCAGTACATCTGACACTGAGTGAGTTGTCAGCATGCACACCCCACCTCCTACTCCACCAAATCCACATCACACATACCTACATATGCACAGGTCCTCATCAGAAACATACCTAAACACAAGAGACCTCCCAAACACAAACACAAGCATACTAACATACTACTTCCTCTGCAGAACACAATACACATAATAGCTCATGAACCAGTGTCTCACCTGCCAAGCCCATAAGGCAAAAGACAAAACCAATCATATTAGTCATAGATGACTCCATTGTGAGACACACAGATGTCCCTCTCATCAGGCTGGGCAAGGAAAATGTCACAGTCAGCTCTCTGTCAGGTGCCAGGATCTGCCACATCACAAACACACTCAAGTCTCTCAACAACAGATATTGCTATGACTCTGTCATACTTCATGTTGGTGTGAACAACTTGAGATGTACCTCTCTGGCCTATATGAAGATAAACATAACTGAGCTCTTGGACTATGTGTCTCAGGCTGGTATGTCCCTAGCCTTAAGCAGCATTGTACCTTCACCTAGGATGATGACACAATACAAACAGAAAATGATTGGCTTCAATAATTGGCTTAGTTTCTGGTGTCATTCTAAGAGGATCCAATATCTGTCAGCCTGGGATGACATGACTGACAGGCCTCGATGCATTGTCAGAGATGGTCTTCATCTGTCACTCCTGGTATTTCAGCTACTGGAAAAGGCTCTTGCCATACCCATAGTGTCTTTTATAGGCAGTGCCACAAAAACAAAAATTCCCGACATAAAAATTCCATCTAAAAACAACCTTAAATGCAAAGAATCTTAACATGAAACTACACTCACTGGAAGCAGCCATCACCTTGGAAGACACAAACATTTGTGAAGTCATGGAGACCTGATTCAAGGCTGTGGAAAGCATCCCAACCATACCGGGTTACACCTCCTTCCACATATTCAAACCACAAACTGAAGGCATGAAAACTAGAGGAGGAGGTGTATCAGTATTCATTAATGATAAATGTACCTCCAGATTGGTTAAACAGTATGATTCCCCGGAGATACTTCAGGTGCAATTAACTGTTGGTAGGACACCTATTCAAGTCATTGCCAGCTACCTCCTCCGTGAATCAGGACACCCGCTCTGCCTATTTGGATCTACTTGAGTCTATCAAGATACATCCAAACACCATGGTTTTGGATGATTTTAACTGCCCATCCATTGACTGGGTAAATTACGCATGCTCAAACTCACTTGCCCAAAGGTTCCTCAACTTTGTTAACTCCAATGCCCTGGACCAGCTGATTGACATCCCCACAAGGGGCACCAACATCCTGGATCTGGTGCTTACCAATATAGGGGACCACTGTAGCACCCCACTGTAAGGTGTTGCCTGGTAAGATCTGACCACAAATTAGTCTCATTCAAAGTAACTATTACACCTGATCTCCCCATCAGGAACTAAACTAAAAAACTTCTCCAAAGCAGATTATAACCTCTTACAGGATGGTATAAATAGCTTCACTACACTTCCTCCCTCAGATGGAACTGGCAAATATGCAGAGTTCTACACCAATGGTTTATACAAACACCTGTATAACTGCAGTGACTCAGACGTACCTAATAGGATCAAAACAAGCTCTTCAAGGAAGAGCAAACTTACCTGGTAGATAACTGCCATTAACAGGCTTTACAATAAGAGGAAGAAATTACTGTCTAAGAGTAAGAGGGAGCGGGGCATAAACTGGAAACTCCCTCCTCAGCTTAAACAAGCATATAAGAAGTCTTGTGAAGTCCTCCAAAGCAAACTATAAATCCAAATTAGCTTCCTCAATTAAGGACAACCATAAGGCCACAGGCAATCTTTAGTTATGTCTGTAACCTAAAAGAAAAGGCACAGATCTGCACATAACTGGTAGTTAATGATACCACATATACTGAGCCAGTGCACATAGCTAACCTGTTAGTCGACAGATTCTGTGAAAACTTTACTCCCCTGTCCCCATCGCATATTCCCCATGACATCTCTACCACCTGTCCCCTATTTTGTATCTCTAAAGAGCAGGTCATAAACACCCTCTCTAAGGACAAAAACACAGCATCTATGGGAAATGATAACATCCCAGGCTGCGTCCTACATGGGCTCCAACAAGAATTAACCACACCATTGGGTACTCTTTTCAATCATAGTCTAAGCACTGGCTTCATCCCAGCAGAATGGAAAAATAGCCACCATTATCCCCATGCACAAAGGTGATGCTTCCACTGACCCCAGGAACTCAAAACCTATTAGCCTGACTAGCCCTATCTGCAAGGCCATGAAGCAAATCATCATGGACCTTATCAACAAAGATATAGGTCATCTCCAAACACTTGACCCTACTCAGTTTGGATTTGTCAAAGAGAGATCATGCCTGTTAAACCTGGTGGACTTCTTAGAGACAGTCACCAAGGCCCTGGACCAAGGAAAATCTGTGCATACAGCCTACCTAGATGTAGCCAAGGCTTTTGACATGATCCCCCACTCTGGCAACATTGACAAACTCACACAGCTAGGATTCAACCCTTATATCATTAGGTGGGTCACTAATTGGCTCACTGATAGAACCCATATAGTCAAAACAGGAGAATCCACCTCCATCAGTAGACCCGTAACCAGTGGTGTTCCACGGGATCAGTCCTGGGACCTCTACTGTCTGGAATCTATTTCTCCAAAGTACAAGCAAAAACTAAGGGTCTGTGGCTGACAAAGTTTGCTGATGACTGCAAACTGGGAGTGGTCATCGAATCTCCAAATGATGTCAGCATCCTACAAGAGGGTCTTATGCAAACAAATGATTGGTGCCAAAGTCAAGGCTTTAAACTCAATGCAAAAAAATGTATTATCATCCCTTTAGGGAAAGTGATCTTCCTGCTAACTATCACATCAATAGTGACACCCTAAGTACACACTCAGTGGTGACAGACCTGGGCACTCAGGCTGACAGCAACCTTACCTTTGATCACCATGTCTTCACAGTGGTAAGAAGAGCATTCTATATTGCTCATCTCATAAGTAAGGGCATTGCCTTCAGAAAAAAAGAAGTTATAACCTCCCTGTACTCTTCCCTAATCCAGCCAATAATTTAGTACAATGCCCCTTTTGGTATGTACCTTTCCAAGCACCTGCAGTAATTGGTGAGACCACAAAGGCTCCTCACAAGGACAATTCAAGGTCTTCTGCATCTGTCCTATGAGGATCAACTGAAATCACTATCACTTTATTCTGTTGCATACTGACTACTCAGAAGTGATCTCTGCCTTGTGTATAAGGCAATATCTGATCCTGCTTTACTGGAAATGCTGTATATCCACAAGTCAAATGGCACATGGGTCACTCATTCTAAAGACATTAACCTGGTATGTGACATTAACAGAACCTGCTGGAGGGACAGATTTGTCTACCAGAGGTTACCACACCTTTGGAATAGACTCCCTCTTTATATCAAACAGAGCACCTCATTGGCCCTCTTCATACACAATTTGGATGATTGGATGGGTAACCATAAATTCACACTGGGGTTCCACCTGTGTCTCTCTTGGACAGAGGCAATAGGTGCTGATCATGGAAAGAAGGGTAGAACTTGGCTAGGCTTGTAAGGGCCCTAGGGCCATTAGCCTAGTAACTTCCTATGATCTTATGCTGAGGAGATGGGGAGGAAAGAGAACCTTTGTCTTGAAAACTGGTTGCCACTGCATAGCAAGGGGACCAAGCACTGTAGATGGGTATAGGGGGAACCCATGGCAGCAGCCTAAGACAGGATATACAGGACAAGGGAGCTGGGGTTCAGGAACACAACCAGTTTTGGGGATTAGATGTTTCAATGTAACCAAACGAGACCTGTATGGTCTCATCCACTGTGGTGAGGGGTGGAATCAAGGTCTCAGGAAGCATCAAGCAAGACTAGCATTATGACAGTGGTGGATGGTTTAGAGACAACGCATGTTCTTCTGGTTAAAGGTATTAATATATTTAACAAACATTTAGCCCTGAGTATTACTTGTCTGGGCAGTTAGGGCCTTAGATAAGAAACCTTTTCAAATACCTTTAGCCAAAGCCTATCTGAGCTGGGATGGAGGGGTCAAGGTAGCGAGCTGGTGACTATGTTTAAGGACATTCTTGCTGATGCCCTAATATGGAATGATTCTGACAATTCAGTACCTTGTGCACATGGTGCTGCACACAGCCAGACACTGAGGCAAACTTGTAGGGAAGGCAATAGGGGGAGACCCAGCCAGAGCCCACACCCCCATCTGGAGCTAGTAATGTGGCTACTTTAGAGGTGGGGCTGGTCAGTAGCAGTGGTCCAGGAGCTGAGCCACAGCAGAGCAAGGTACCTCAGGACTAGCATAGGGAGCTCATGGGGAAGGTGGCAGTTCTAGGGAATAGTAAGTCACAGTAGTCAGCCAGGACCTGAGGCACCACTAGCAGAAGGTTACAGACCTCCTTTGGAAGGGAAGCTGGAAAGGATCTCCAAGGAGGAGTTGAGGTAGTCTCAGCTCTCAAACTGGACTTGAGGGAGGTAGCCAAGGAAGCTCCAAATACTGAAAGGCAGAGGGAGTCCATTTACTGGGAAACAAAATGTTGAATAGGCAATGGATACCTGAAGGAGGGCTACAGAGAGATGTAATACAGCAGATGATAGTACCTATGGTCTACCAACTGGCCCTACTTGTTATAGCCTATGATAGTCCTTTTGCACCATATGTGCATAAAGTGCACAAAAACAGCTTATGCAAAACATTTACTGGCCTGGGATTGCAAAGAATGTAATAATGTACTACAGGGACTGTGAGCAATGCTAGAAGGTTGAAAAGGTAGGAGTCATTGCAAAGGCTGCTTTGATGCCTTTGCCTTTTACTGAGGAACCATGTCAGAGGGTAGCTGTGGATACTGTGGGACCACTAAGTACTCCAAATTCCACAAAATATATCTTAGTAGTGTTGGATTATGCCATTAGGCAACCAGAAGTGTTGGCTCTGTCTAACATTGCAGGACAGAAGGTAGCAAATGGTTTCAGCAGGATAGGTTTTCCTAAGAAAATACTGATGGACAGAGGTGCCATCTTTATGTCAGACCTGCTGGCTTGATTGTGGAAGCACCTAACAACTACCCCCTATCATCCACAGTCAAACGTCCAGTTGAAGAAGTTTAATTCTACAATGAAGGACATTTGCAGGGGGGGAACGGGGCAAGTATCTGCCCTATCTTCTCTTTGCATACGGGGAGGTACCCTTTGAACTGGTTGATCTACTGTATGGTCACAGGGAAAGCTGATGCCTGGATTTGATGCATGATGGGGTGAGGGTAACTGTGATTCCCACAAAAAGTCTGCTGGGGAGTATGTCCTAAACATCAGGACTAGCTTAGAGATCTCATGCCAGGCAGCACTTAGCCCACACACAACAGCATCAAAAAGCCTAATATGACAGGTTAGCCATTGACAGAGAGTATTGTATAAGGCAATGGGAACAGGTGATGGTACTTATTCCTGTGAACTGCAGCAGGCTGCAGGCAGCCAGAGAAGACCCTTTCATTACTGCAGAAAAAGATTTGTGTTGTAAACTACATGATACAATTGCCAGGCAGGAGGCCAAAGTACAAACATTACCATGTTACCATGATAAACCTCTACCATGACATAGAGTTATTCATACTTATTATCAGCAGTGAGTTACAGGAGGAGCTTGGGGTATATAGGTAGACATCCTCAGTGATTTTCACTGTGACACCTAGGTGGATGGGGTCCATTTAACCAACCCCTAGCCAGGTTTAGGAAATTTGAGCAGTATTGCAGGAATTCGGAGATATGTTTACTGGTTGGTAAGGGTGTACCAACATAGACAGAGGACCCCAGTGACCTATTATACAAGTCCCTTAAAGAGTGCTTGAAAGTGTTAGACAAACTCTGAAAGAAGAACTGACGGGCATGTTAGGACTAGATGTATGTTCTAATTTTATTTTATTGATTTTTATTTTATATATTTGTTAATCAAGTAAACTCACTAGACATGTGCACAAGCATTCCTTTTCAGAAGTCATCTGATAGCACTGTTTGGTTAAATGAACTGCCCAGAGTCACACAGCAGGCAAATGCAGGCAATAGGAATCAAATTCTGTACCCTTGGTTACAGAAAACAACTCATTAACAGTTTGAAGCCTTAATCCTCTGTGCTAATTGCCTGAATAATCCAGGAGACCAACAGTTCTTGGACCTTAACAGTGGCGCTAGTGTCAAAGAAATAAGATAGCACCCAGTTCTGTATGGACTACAGGAAACTGAACAATCACATGGAGTCAGATGTTTACCCCATGCCGTAGACAGATGAAGTCTTAGGGCAGCTGGATAAGGGTAAATATCTTAACTACTGCTGACTTGTCTATGGGTTACTGACAACCATCCTAGATAGCTGAAATTTAACAAAATAAAAAAAAATGATAAAACATAGCCACAGATGTAATTATTATTATGTTTGTAGGTTAAAACATAGCCACAGATGTAATTATTCATATGCTTGTAGGTTAGTACTAGACTAGCTACTATTCTGGAACATTTTAAGCCTAGCCAATTTCCTCTTCAAAGCAGAAAATCAAACTCTGTACCTTGTGTATGTAAGGTAAGCACCTAAAACTCTATACCAGCCTAGGTATAGTCTATAAACTATTGCCTACAAACTCCCAATACAAAATACATCACTCCACACTCCAACCTTAAATCTAACTCTAACCCTAATTCTAATACTACATGTAACACAAAACTTAACCCTATCCGCAAAACAAATTAACCCCAATCAAAACCCCAGCCCTAACCCTAAACTTAATGACTAGTACAAGTCCTGCGATAATGATATTCACTCAAAGACATTTCAGTCAATGTATCACTCAGACAAATTAAGTTTGATCAAAATGGCTCAATAAATGTATTTTGAACAATCTGTCACCAGCAGTTATCATAATCTCCTTTTCATCATTCTTCGTTGACCATACACTGTTGTTATTAAAACATGCATGGTTGTATGATCCTAATAAAATGCTGGCCCTATAGGTACCTATAAGCTTTTTACACTGATGGACACACACTTAGAAATGCTGTATAACATGAATGCGAGGAAAGTAATTTTGTAAAACTAAAAGGCAACGTCCTTCCAAATTTATTGTTAGCGCTTTTGGGCATAACAATGTATGACCCTCTTCAGACAAAAAATACGAAAGAAAAAACTTTCTTGGTTTAAATAAAACACCAACAGTGACATCATCAAATCATCATTTCATAATTAAAGAAACATTACACGTAACTAAAACATAATATGTGTGTGTGTGTGTGTGTGTGTGTGTGTGTGTGTGTGTGTGTGTGTGTGTGTGTGTGTGTGTGTGTGTGTGTATATATATATATATGTTTATATAAATAAACACCCTCTCTAAAACATATAAAAATACATTTAACTACATTATGAAAATCTTAATCCTGTCTCCAAGACAAGGTAAAAAAGTGAGTTCTTAAAAAGTTAACATCTTTCCAAAGATTTTAATCTTAATAAACATTTTAAAGAACACTGACTCATTTAAACCTGAGCATATATAAGCATTGGTTAGAACTTTCCACCATAATTCTCTTTGCTCCAATAATAATTGTCATGGCCCACCTCTAATGCTTTCTTTAACCTGCTCTATCACAAGAAATAAGAAGGAATGCCCAGAACATTCAGTTACATGCTTTGCTAGTCCATTATTACAATCTTGCTTATGTATGCTGTACTAATGTTCATAAATTCGTTGCTTCAATTGTCTTTCGGTTTTTCCTATATAAAACCTGGACAGCTTTGGCACTCAGCTAAATAAACCACTCCTGGGCTGTTGCAGTTATATCTACCACTAATAGAATAAGTAAAATTTCTTATTGTAAACCTGATTGAAGTTTTAATAAACTTGCAATAATTGCAACATCCACATTTTAACATACCCCCAGTTCTATGGTTACTATGTAAGTCTCTCTCGATAAAATATTTAAGATTAAAGCCTCTTTTATAAATTGTATCTTTATACGGTTATCCCACAAATTATAGGAATTATGTGGACCCGAGAATTCTTACATAAGTTAGGTGTTGCAGGTGAGGACATAAACCTGATTGAATATCTGCTAGATATTACTCTGACTAATAATTACATCTTTTTGGGGGTGATATATACCTTCAAAAATCAGGGATAGCTATGGGCTCCCCCTGTGGGGGGAGCTTTGCTAATTGTGTCATGGCATACTGGGAAAATAAAATGTCATTTTGCCATGACTATTTTAAACAGCAAGTTGTATGGTATACACGCTATCTAGATGATATATTTTCTGTGTTTAATGGTGATGAAACTCATGCTTCTGAATTTGTTCAGATACTGTCAGAGATGACCAGCTTTTCGAAATTCACATTTGAATTTAATAGTGAATATATAGCATTTTTGGATGTGCTATTAACCAAAGACAGGGTTTATCAATGTTACACTGCAAGAATATATCGCAAACCTACATACTCTGTTTTTTTACATTTTGAAAGTACTCATCCATACTACCAAAAGTGGTGTGTTGTAAAGGGACAACTTGTATGGGCAGCCCGTATAATGACACTAGAACGAGATTTTTCAGAAGAATGTCTTTTGCTTAAAGAAATGTTCCTAGCTCGTGGATACCCATTACTATTAATTGATGAATTGATATCTGAGGTTACCCACAAGCGTATATCAGGTATGACATTATATGCAGTGTGGATGTCAGTACTGGCATGATAAAAAATCATAATAAGAAGTAGAGTTGGAGGAAGGTATGTAGAGAGAAGGGTAGGAAGAGCATAAGTTATCTGACCAGAGAGAGAGCAGTTGCATTTCTCTAGAGTCTTGTAATGTGCTTTTATTTCTGATCAGAAAATGGGGTAAGAGAAATGATCTTTAAGAAAAGAGGGGAGAGATTTCCACAATTTGAGACCAAGGACTGAGAAAAAATGTCATCTGATCTTCCCTTGGGTGGCATCCACAACAGTTCCTGAGAAGGCCATCCAACTTTTGAAGTCACCACTCTATGGACAGAGTCTCTGATATACCTCATAATTAACATATTATGTGAGGAATGAACTTCCGGTCTTTGTTTCCAGAATGAATTGTCAATTATTATTCTAACACCGATAATTGACTAAGTTTTGTGAGAATTTAAAGCTATTTCAAGACTCAAGACATATTTAAAGGCATCCACATTTTTACTGACAAGATGTCACAGTGCATGTGCATACATACACGCACACACACATGCACACACACACACACACACACACACACACACACACACACACACACACACACACACACACACACACACACACACACACACACACACACACACACACACACACACACTCAAATGCATTTTAAATAACCAAGATTTGGCTTACTATATTACTTTTTTACTTTTGATTTTCATTCAAATTCACATATTAATTAACAATTATTATTTTACAGTACTGGATAGTAAATGATTTAATTACGCAATATTTTTGGACTTGCTTAGACCATGTTGGATAGACCTGGGCCTCCCTAGTTAAGCAGACCTTATACTTTAAAAACAGTGGTCTAGCGGGACCAACTGGGAGAACAAAAAGCAAATATGCAAATAAAAAGACTATCCCACTCTGAATATACCTTTTCTTCCTAGCTACTTAATTTCTAGAATGCACATTTTATGTCCTGTGACAGCTAACCTGCTGTCCCAAGCCCTGTAGATTAAGTACATTTCTACATACACCTTCCTATCATTGGCATAATTTACTTGCTGCTTTGGGGAATGTTGCATGCATACATTTTCTCCCTCATCTGTAATGTATGTACATCTTATTATGTATGTTATATGTCCCAATGTAACTATGCTGAGAAATGTAAATAGTATTTGATTGTTGTAATTTTCTTTATTATACTTACCTTATGTACTCTTTAGATTGCTTGCTTGTCTGTAACTAGTTAAGTGTACTGTAGTAGTTTTTCTCCCCAGGTCTCCGCTGAAAAAGGGCTTCTGGTCAGTCAGACACTCCCAGTCAACAAATGTTAAATAAATAAATAAAGTGACAAACTACATAAACTCAGCACAACCATGCTGTAAAATGTAGTTATACTTCATGCTTGTATAGCAAAAAAAAAAAAAAAAAAAAAAAACAAATCTCTAGAAAAGATGAAACTTGAAATCTGTTCCATAGTCTAGCTAGAAAGTAATTTACAATGAAGTAGAAGCACTTCTCTATAAGTAGATATTCACCTTTCAGAAATTCAGTTGTATAGCTAGCAGGACTATTTTTTATGTTGACTGAATACATTACTCCGAAGCTTATTTTTAATAGCAGTTGAGAATTTAAATATGCATTCTCTCATTTTAAAGTCTTGTCTGAATAGTTATACATTATGAGAGGGACACTTTTCACTATACAGAGCTGTCTTATTCTAGCAAGTCATATTATTTGTCACTACTGTTTCTATCACAGCAGGCAAATGTATGTATCTATTGTGTTTACTCAAGGCTGAGACTAAAATGGGTCCATTGGGATCAGTGTTTTACCCAGGTTAACAAATTCAAAATAAAATAAATAAATGAAGAACTTTGTGGAGTGGAAAGGAAAACTTAGCCGAGGCCTGAAGTTGTGACCTTTGTTTTGGAACCTGTTGGTGGAAAGGCTGTGGGGAGCTCAACCTGTTTGTGGCCTGTGTGGTAGAGTTACCATGAAGTACTGTAAACATGATATACAAGGTACTTTGCAAATACTAATAATATATTGATGAGCAAAGGCAAGTGGGCAAACTTCAACAGTCCTTGATTTTGCAGAATATCCCTGACTTTACCTCATACTTTTGCATTCCCCTCATAAAATATTTGATTTTATAATAAATCACTAAGGATTACAGTCAGTCAGTAAAACCAACCATCAGCATTTCTTACTGCTTATTCTTCAGAAAATGCACATTGATTCAAAAGCTGTAGTTATATTAAAGTTCTAAGTGAATTAGAGTTTAAAAATTGTCCCTGATTTTGGACGTTTGTCCCTCAGAATCGTTTTTTTTTTTATTTGTGCTTCCAGATTATTTTAAAGAGATGACAGTGGAAGAAAATGCAGGCAGTTTGGCACCAGGGACTTGCCAAATACAGTTCCTTGCTATTTATCTACTGCCAAGTGCAGGAAGTGTCGAAAGTTAAAAGTACAGAATTAAAATTTCTCTGCAAAGTTTATAAAGCAGGGACATTTTCCTGATGTTAACTGAGATAACCTCAGGGATCTAACAAGAGTTTGGATTGTCCTGCTGTATTTCTTTTATACACATAACCATTAAGAACTTATTAAAAGCCTTTGTAGACTCTAAGGTATAGACTATTGAGAACATGGTGCAGATGCAGCAGCAATTAGAGGACTTGTATAACATAATTTCTAACCCTGGAACTATACTTGTCCTTAAGAAGTCAAAGAAAGAAAATGGAAGTGAGTCTTATTTGGTAACATTTGAAATGTATGCCACACAAGAGAGATGGGACAAGTTAGAGTGGGCCAAACTTCTTTCTTATCAGCTAACAGGGGAAGCATTTGAAACCAATAAGGACAGAGAAGGGAATGATTACACTGCTGATTAAAAAAATTGAAAAAGGAAATATTAGCAAAGGCTTTGGTAATTTCTGAAGTACAAGCTATAAAGTTTCATAACTGGATTTTTAATGCTAAGAAAACAGTTCCAGCTTGGAGGTCTACCTTACAACACTTTATAAAGCTGTGGTTATGTCCTGATAATAAATGCAAACTGAAAGTGTTAGAAATTATATCACTGATCTGATTTAAAAGAACATTACCTACTAGTATTAGAAAGTGGGTGCTGCAAAGTGATCCAGTGAACTCTGCAAGTCAGCAACTTTAGTAGAATTCTTATTAGTTAATGGCACATTGTTTAAAACTGAATTTTCTGCTTCTAAATCTAAAGTTGCAGTAAGAAATGTGCAATTTTATGTGAAACAAAAACTAGCAAGCAATGAATTAACTTTTTTTTTCAGTTATGTAGGGAGGGATGATATAGCTAGAAATGGTTACAGTAATATTGAGAATGTTGTTTGTCTTTTCGGCTTTTCCCAGTTAGGGGTCGTCACAGCAGAACTCCGGTCCACCAATGATTGGCAGTAGATTTTTATGGTGCTGAGTTGCCAGCCCGATGTCCAACCTTCCCCGAAGGCACGCCTATTCACGCATGTCTTTCGGAGACCACTCGACCAGTATTAAAAACGTGAAACTTATATGAATGCTAAAGATAAAATTGTTCTTACTGAATGTGATCAAATTAAAGCTAAGGTTATTGTGTTAGCTTTATATCACAGTATTAGTAAAGTGTACTATATATTGAAAGGGAAAGATGTTCAAGCTTTACTGGATTCTAGAAGTATGATTACCCATGCCAAAGATTCAATGTGTTTTAACGTAAGATTAATAACAAACAAAAGATGAAGGTGATAATATCCCCTCACACATTTAGAAATTCAGATAGTTATATGAAAAAAAATTGCACCCTGTAGCTGTGGTTCCTAACTTGACTCATCATATAACATGAAAAGATTGCCCCACTTTAAATTACTGTTGAAGATGTAGAGAAGGAAGTATCCATGGATACAGGTAGCAGGGTGATGCACTTAATAAGAAAAAGATAAAGCAATAACCTGATGCACTCATCCAGTATAACGATTGGGGAAGACAGCAAGACACTAACAGCCTTACAGAGGTTCTGAATTAAACTCAAGAGAAATAAATTAGCATAACAGCTAAAAAGGGGGATTAGAATATGGAAAAAATCCTATATATTACTAGAAAACTCTCTCACTGATGGAATAATGGAAAACCAATACTGTAAGAGCTGGCAGCACAGAACTAAAGGTGAAATGATATAAAAATCTGGAGTAAAAGTCAATGCAAGATATTTAATGCTCAGAGACTCACAAAACATTACTACAGAAACAAAAGGGACAAAACTAGAAGAAAACGGCACTTATGTTAGAACCCTCAGAACAAAGACATGATAGTGAGTACTAAAAATGAGATAAATAGGACGATGCAGAGTTCTACACCTATTTCTGTCATATGGGAGCAGAAAGCTAAATAAAAAGGAAACACTCAAGAGGCTTGTACAAATAATGGAAAAACAAAAGCAAGAAGAGATTTTTGCTCCAGAACTATCCTTTGTATGGAGAAGACATAAATTAAGTCATTTTATTGGGGGGGGGGAGCTATACCTTCCTCTTCAAGACAAACTAGTGAATAAATTAACCCTTAATTAATAGACTTTACTGGTAAGCTACAGAAACTCAAAAATGCAGAATGGGAACATGAAACTTTATGTAAAGCAAGAGAGAATATACCTAATATTGTAGAGGAGGATAGTGCATAATATGTTCCCTTTACTTCGTATCCCTATTTTGAGTTAAAAGATGACCTCACACACAGAGAAGTAATAGGAGAAGAAATTCCAAATCACGTGTTAGTGTCGAAACCCAACAGGATACTAGTAATGAAATTAGCCTATAGTCACATGTTAAGAGGTCATATAGAGTTGGAAAAAATAAGGCAATACTGTTAGCCAGACTTTATTGATCAGACACAATTAAATAAATCTTACATTCTGTGGTTCTTTTCCAGAATGTCCAAAACTGCGCCCAATACTGGATTTAAGAGTCTATTTATTGCAGTACCTACTAGATGTATAATTTGAAAGCACTGCTATGAATATTGTGGGGGTAGTAGTAAAATCCAACATTGAGCTTTGGTACCCATTGGTAATAATTAACGATGTTACAAAACTTCCAGAAGATGTGTCATTACAGAAGGCTAATGTTACAACTTGTACCAGAAAATTACTGCTATTATTCTCTAGAGTGAGTATCGTTAAGAGAAACTTACTGATCAATGCATGCTCTTCATGTCAATGGTATTACATCAGCTGTGCCAGAGTTTTAACAGTGACAGTTAAACCTATCAATGTATTAGAAACAGGCTGACGTTTTGATAGAGAGATTCAATAAAACATGTAAATTCGTGTTAAGAAAAGTCAAATGCAGACGGTAAGAAATGGGACCAGTTACTATCCTATTAGCTGCTTGTGATAAGAGAAGTACTACAGGCATCATCTGGGTTTACCCCATATGATCCACTGTATGGCACAGAACTTGGAGTTATGCTTGACATTGCTAAAGAGACTGGGGAAGAAGAGAAGGCATCATTTAAAAGGTGTGACTAAACATTACCTTAGTTTTCAGGATAGACTAAACCTGGCTATGCATAGAAAATGAGTATATGTTGAAAGCCCAGAAGATTCAGCAACAAATCTATAATAAGAATGCCTGAGTTTAACCCAGGAGATTAAATCTTTTAATTACTACCTTCCATGGAGAATAAATGTCTGCCTCAGGCAATAAAGCCCTTCTAGCCTGCCAATGTACCATAGCAGTCATTCCCATACTAAGGGTCCAAGTTATTCTTAAAAACATCTAAATTAGTACTTTTAATATAATTTGGTAGTCTAGTCCATGCATCAGCTACTCTTTCACAGAACCAAATAGTACATCTTGCATTCCTATATAATCTGCTACATAGGTTGTCTGAACATTCTCTACAACTCTTTGATAACCCTAAACATTCTCAGAGGAAGTTGTCTGTAAATGCCCCCATATAACTGAATATGGTTTCCTCTTAAATATCTATTTGAAACATATAAGTTAAACTTTTACATCTAAGGACAACCTTGGTAAATTTCCAATTTACTCATGCTAGCTTTTATACGGTGTCCATATTATTAGTTCATACTCTAATCTGGGTCTAATGTAACTAACCTCCAATGATTTCATCATTTCTGATTTCCTGGTATTTATAAATCTTTGTATATAGATTATGATTTTATAACCATCATTAACAAATTGTTTGATATGATCAAAAACTAGGTGAAAAAAAATAGGTGGTGGGACCTATATACCTAGGTCCTTAAATGAAGTCACTGTTTCAATCATGGTGTGCTTTATTAAATAGTCACCATTCAATCTATGTCTCCCAAATCTCATATGCTTTGTTTTTAATGTATTTATCAGCATATTATTCTCACGTGCCCAAATGGTCAATTTAGGCAAACTCTTTAGCAAAAATATGCTATCTATAACAGATGTAATCAGTTTACCCATTTTCAAGTCATCTGCAGACAAACTAAAAGAACACCTCAGATGAAAACATAGATCTGGCAGAGACAACCTAAATAAGTATGGGCCTAAGAAAGAGCCCCATGGGACACCTTGATTGCAACCTGGAATTTCTCCTCTCCAACTGATACTTGCTATGTCCTATTTTTAAGCCATGCAGCTATCCATCTTATTAACGTTACATCAGCACCTAGTTGTTCTAATTTATTGATCGATATTTTGTTCATGACTCTATTAAAGGCTGAAGTTAAGTCTATATAAATTATATTGCAGTACAAATTTTCATTTTTATACTTATATCAATATAAAGCATCATGTTACAGGCAGTTACAGATCTGTTTTCTGTATATGTATGTTAATATATGGTTTCAAGTCCCAACTCTTCCAATTCTGACAAAAATTTGTCCAAAATAACCTTCTCCATTAATTGTTCCATAACAATAAAGTAATCTTATGGACCTCTTATGGGTGAAGTTTCTTTCTGGGGATAAACTCTTGGCTAGGCTTGTAAGGGTCCCAGGGCCATTAGCCTAGTAACCTCCTATGATCCTAAAGGACTCTGGGATTGTCCAATTCCTTTCCCTTAAAGATGGGTTTAACAAGTGCATGTCACCAACCATGAGGAATTTCGCCATCTTTAAATGACTTAGTGAGTAACATATATGATGATACTGTAAATTCAGTCTGAAGCAGTCTTGTGTCATTATTATTAGTTCAGTATCCTTTCTGTGCTTTGTTTGGGTCCAGTTTGCATAGTACTTTTTCAGTACAATCAAATTTAATTTCAGTTTCAGTATCTGAAGTTTCCTGGATATTACTTGCACAAATTAACATCCGTTTGTGAAGCCAAACTGTTTTGCATAAGATTTTGTAAATATATCTACAATCTGTTTTGTTTGAGAATACATTTTAGAATCCACACAAAGTTTATTTATTTGTTAAGTCTTTACTCCTACCACATTTTAAATATCTATTAAATTATTTCACATTATGCTCAGTATCTTTGTACAAATTTTCTTCAAAATTTTACTTGTCTCACACTATGTCTACATTGACTGTCCAGTTTGTTTATTTATAGTTCAACTTCTTTTCCATTTATTATATTTTCTATGTCTCTTATTAAGTAAGTATCTTATTCTTATGGAAGTATACCCCCTTGACGTTATATGCCTAGTTTGTGATGTTAAACATCTTTTTTGCATTAGAACAACTTCCTTTTCAAAACTTGTCACATTCCTTCTGCTGTCATTCTACTGAAACTATTGCTCCAATTAATTATACATAGTGACCTTTTTGCTTCAGTATAGTTAGTTATTAATCATCTGTACATTGGCCTAGACTTCAGTTTGGCAGAATTATCTAGCTATAGTTTAACCTTTATAACCCCAAAATTACTGCACATCAAAGGTGGCAAAACTTGGCATGAAGTAACAATCATCTCCTTAGTAACACAAACAACATCCAGTATTATCTGTTTCATATATTTTTTGTTTACAATCTGCAACAACTGCTTTTCTTGAACATATGTTGCAAATCATTTCCTTACTAATAATGTAGAATCAATATTATTTCAGTCTGTTTCTGGTAAATTTAAATCCCCAGGTACTATTATTTTTCCTTTCTGTGCTTCATGCATGAAATGTATACATTCCTCTAAGTCAACAACACCTGACTTTGGTGGTCTATATATTCCAGCAATTGCAATCTGCTCTGGTGATTTCTTTATTGCTACAGTTATACAATCTGCAGTATTGGTGTTATCATCAAATATGTAATAATTACAGGTTTCATATTAATCTTTCATTTCTATCACACTTTCTCCTGATGTTTTGTTAGAATAAATCTAAAAAGGCTGTAAGTACTTGATGGTGGGATCATTTGAACCAACATTAATAAAAACTGATCCATACTTCCATACATTAAGGTGTTCTAGGGCCCTACTCACATCCCCATTCACATCCTGTATTTCTGCTCCTGGCAAGCATCATCACTGTCTTCTCTATAATTGCATATTCGATTAATATTATATAATTTCTGAACAGACCTGAAGAATCTCCCATTTCTAATTCAGTAATGTCTACTATTTCAGTTGTTAAAAAAGAATGATAATCTTCACCATCATTCTCAATAATCAAACCGTTTTTATGGCATACATCATTTGCAAACATAGAATTCTCATTTAGCTTTCTTTGTGCTTCCACAGCCTAAACTATGTTGCCAACTTCAGTCTTTCTCCTGTTTTTTTTTTTTTTTTTTTTTTTTACAGTAATGTTCTTTAGTCTTTCCAAGTTCAACCTAGATTTCTTCCTTTTAACCTGTCCCTTGCCTCTTTGTTCTGCCTTCTGTTTTTAGAAAATTATGTAATTTTTTTGTTGACCAAATGTTTTGTGATTGAACAATGTTGTCAATCCCTGTAATCTGGGTTTTACATAATAAAGCAGTGTCCTTTTGTTTACCTGATAGACTTCTTTGAAGCAGTCACCAAAGCCATAAAAGAGGGTAAGGTGGTTCACACAGTCTATCTAGATCTCGCCAAGGCTTTCAACACAATCCCCCACTCTGGAATTATAGATAAACTCACTAAACTAGGTATAAATCCCTATGTCACAAGATGGGTTGCCAACTGGCTCATTGACAGAACCCACACTGTAAAAGTAGCAGACTCTAAATCCAACTTCAGACCAGTGACAAGTGGAGTACCACAGGGTTTAGTCCTGGGTCCTCTCCTGTTTGGTATCTACTTCTCTGAAGTACAGGCTAACACAGACGGTCTTTGGTTAACGAAGTTCACAGATGACTGCAAATTAGGAGCCATAATCAAAACTCCTAATGATGCGGACATCCTACAAAAAGGCCTCACTGAGACAGATGCCTGGTGTCAAAGCCATGACCTCAATCTCAATGCCAAAAAGTGCATTGTCGTCTCTTTTGGTAAAAACTCTGTACCCATGAACTACCACATAGGCGGTAGTCTACTTAACATCGAAAGTGTGATAAGAGACCTTGGGACACAGGTGGACAGTAGTCTCTCCTTTGATAATCACATCGCCACAGTAGTCAGGAAATCCTTCTACATGGCTCACCTCATCACAAAAGGTTTCTCATCCAGGAAAAAAGAGGCCATTGTTCCCCTCTACTCATCACTCATTAGACCCATTATAGAGTACAATGCCCCTTTTGGTATGTACCTCACAAGACATCTACAACAACTGGAAAGGCTGCAGAAATACCTCACAAAGAGGATTACCAGCCTCAAACAGATGCCCTACACAGACCGTCTCAAAAAACTCCAGCTTTACTCTGTCGCATATCGCCTACTCAGAGGCGATCTCTGCCTAACATACAAAGCTATGTCAAACCCAGAGCTGTTGGACATGCTCCACTTAAAGAAATCCCAATCACTCTGAGCTACATGCTCTAGGGACCTAAACCTTGTCACCACAATAAACAGAACATGCTGGAGGGATAGATTCCTGTCCCAGAGACTTCCCATACTCTGGAACAAACTACCTATCTATATCAAACAAAACTTCTCATTAGCGCTCTTCAAGAAAAATCTTGATGATTGGATGGGAAATAAAAAATTCACCCTGGGGATCACTTCTGTGGCTCTGCTCGACAGGAGCACAGAAAAATAATTTTCTTGGGTGGCGAAAGCCAGGGTACCGTTTGGCTAGGCTTATATAAGCCCTAGGGCCAATAGCTTAGCACCTACCTATGAACCTATATATTCTCTTTGCATTATAGACATTAATATTTTTTTTTCCTAGTTATTTGTTGTGAACTTCTCCCTTTCCTTCTTTTTTATTTTCTTCCACATGCTCTGAATCTTTGGAATTCAGTATTCAGGTATTTATCAATCTAAAGTTGACATACAGTATGTAGTATCATCTTTATTAGGGGCTGAGTGATATTTGATGACAGTGACTTTTTCTAGATGTGATCTATCTGCACATTGCCTAATATTATTTATCTCATCAGCCCAGTCATTAATATATGTAGCGACAGTTTTCCAAGCTGTGCCAATTGCACAATTACAATCATCCTCAGTAACTCTAGAGTCACTATTAATATTAGTAAAGGAATCATGCAACTTTTGGCATGCTATAAGGTGTTACCTTTATTTACACATCATTTAGTATACTGGGCAAGATACTTATGCTTCAGCAAATCATTAATGGCATGTTTAATTAAAAAATCCATTCTCAGCTACAAATAATTAAAGAATTTTAAAAGAAAAAAATCAAAAATCAGTGACCACAGAATTAAAAAAAATTAAAACAATTAGTAATGTAAGTGAAATTGTGTCAGGAAATTATAAAAAAATGTAAATACATAGTACATTAATTACAATGTGCTAACCTTGCACAAAGGGATGTAATTCATAAAGTAATCATTCTGACCAGCTGCAACAGAAATGCTAAATACTGCATGCCCTTAGATCTATGCTCACACCTTACACAGAAGTAGAAATCAGTGGAATAAAATATAAATCAAAATAAATCTTTTCCTACCAAGCAGTTGCACAATAAATCACAAAACAGCTTTTGATGGTTTCAGATAAGCAACCAGGAAAGAAACAGATAGAGCAACTCAATCCTTTTAATATACTATAGTTTTGTGATTAGATTGCCAGTTGAAATTAATGCAAGAAAGAGTCTAGAGGATCTGTACCTGATGTACAGCTAGAAAAATCCTTGTCAAAAAGCGAAAAGCATAAAAGAAGGGAATTTCTGTCAAGAAATAAATGGAGTGTTCTCAGAAATAAAAACTAAACTTATAGAGTATAACATAAAGACAAACATCTGGAGTGAATGTTAGTCTGTAATGTTTCAGAGTACAAAGTCACAGAAAAAAATAGCAAAAAAGAAGTAGAAGAAAAGGTAAAAAGATGATCCGATTGGAAGTAGTTACTGCAGAAGTCCAACAGTACTACTTCTTGAACCAGGTGAAATTACCAGGTTCTGTAACAATTTTAAAATAACTGAACAGCATTTCAAAGTTCCCATGAACTGAAGATGTGCTGATAGAGAAGATAGAAAATGCAAGCTACTTAGCATCATTAGACCTGAAAAAGGGATATTGGCAGATACTGTGTGCCCTTTGCTAGAAAGACTGCCTTTGTAACCCAAGAAGGTTTATGTCATTACACAGTGCTACCGCATTAGCTAGATAGCTCTCGTGTCACACCTTTCAGAGAATGATGGATAAAACACAAAGCCTATTCACATATACTATACTGCTGCATACCTAAAGGATACAGACATACCCCATTCACATATAATATACTGCTGCATACCTAAGGACACAGCCATTCCCCATTCACATATAATATACAGCTGCATAAAGGACACAGACATGCCCTGTTCATATATTACATACTGTTGCATATCTAAAGGACACAAACATGCCCTGTTCACAAATAACATACTGTTGCATACCTAAAGGGGGTATTCATGCCCCATTCACATATAATATACTGCTGCATACCTAAGGACACAGCCATTCCCCATTCACATATAATATACAGCTGCATAAAGGACACAGACATGCCCTGTTCATATATAACATACTGTTGCATATCTAAAGGACACAAACATGCCCTGTTCACAAATAACATACTGTTGCATACCTAAAGGGTGCAGACATGCCCCATTCACATATAAAATACTGCTGCATACCTAAATTACATAAACATGTCCCATTCACATATAATATACTGCCTCATAACTAAAGGACAGAGTCATCCATTTAGAAGACTAGCAGTCTATTTACCAGAAGTGCAGGCTCTGTTATATGTATGTTATAGAAGGAGGTTGGTAAAACTACAACAATAAAAAACACAGTCTATGAAAACTGGCCTATACCCTCCACTAAAAGAGAGATGAATGTTCTCCTAGGGTAATTTTGCAACTATTGCCTGTCCTTTGACAGATGCCATAAAAAGGAAACACTCTTATAATTTATTTATTTATTTACTGACTAGGAAAGTTTGACTGGGTCCAGAGTACCCATTGTCAGCAGAGGCCTGGGGAGATAAGCTCCAAGTACATCAGGTAACATTATGGTAACAACATTTAAAATGCAAACTGCACTATATAATGGTGACAACATTAAAGATACAATGTGCAGTATCTATTAGTAGTTATGAAGGATGGCATTATTGCAGACTAAATAAACAAGCATTGTTAAGTTAATGAAATCAGGAAAAAGTAGGTAAGACAACATAAAAAAGGGGCAGATATTTGAGCTGGAACTTAAGTATGAAAAAATCAGGTGATGGTAGATGATATATAATAGTGAAATGAATAGAATGAGAGTAACAAAAGAGTAATAAGATGGTTAGGAATTAGTGAAAGAAAAATATATAGAGATTAAGAAGGAAAAGGGTTGAGCAGAGAGAAAATAAGTAATATACAATGTATAGATACAGGCAAAGTATGTTGAGAACAATATTGGGAAAGTAAGAAGACAAAATAAAAAAGATAGAAAAGGGAAAGAAGAAAGAATAAGAATAGGAAAGGTGACAGAGATAAAAAGAACTGGTGATTATGAACAAGGTTTAGAGCAGGAACAGACCCATGGTTTACTTAGACATTCCTTTAATTCATATTTGAAGTCAAGGAGGTTAGGTTTGATTTGATATTTGTAGAAAGACTGTTCCAAGATTTAGCAATTAAAAGCAGGGCAGGCAGTGGGTTTATATATAATGCTATGAGCAGTTATGAGTTGTAGATAGATAAGGTGTTGTGGTAGTGCAAGTCATTTGAGAGAGTGTAGGGAGTACAATGACAGGTACAGTGTGTGTGGAACTAGCAGTAAATTTAACTATTTTATTGTAACAAGTTTCACATTTTGATTTAAGTAAGATTTGAAGGTTGGTAAGGATAGGAACTCCAGATAAATGTGAAGGTAAGTATTGGCAAGGATAATTCTGGTAGATATTGTTAAAGTTTGTGTCTATAAAACATGCCCAGGTTTTGATGTGCTTTTTTTAATATTATTCTGGATGTAGAGATCAAATTTTAAATTTGCATCAATAGTCATGCTTTAGAGTTTAGTGTGTGGTACAACTTCAATTACAGTATTAGTTTGGGAGTGGATTTTGAATTTTGATTTGTCAGCAGAGCATGTTCTTGGGGTAAAGAGGAGTTTTTTTTTTGTAGAGGGCTAAGTAACAGTTGAGAGTTATATCAAGACAGGTTTCCAGAGAAGAGAAAGCTTCTAGGGTTATTTGTAGTAGATGGGATAGGTTGCTTGAGAAACAGATGATTGCAGCATCATACACATACTGAATTAGATATTTGACAGAAGGCAGTATGAAGGTTGTTAATAAAAATGTTGAAAAGAAGTGATCCAAGAGTAGAGTGTTGGGGACACCAGTGATGTTTAGTAGGTAGGATGAGAGGAAGCTTTGCCATTTTACAGATTGTTGTCTGTTGGATGGATAGTAAGAAAATGAATTATTGGAGGAAGAGGAGAGACCAAGGGTAGAGAGCAAAAAATATAAATTTTAAATGGAAAATAGTGTTAAATGCTTTTGAGAGGTCAATAAATAGTGAAGAGAAAATGTTCCCAGTGTCTCTAGCACTATATACAGTGTTCATAAAGGAAAGTACAACTGTTATATTACTATGAGCTGGCCTGAAACTATGTTGAGTAGTTGTAAGTAGTTGATTTTGGAGAAGATAATTGAGGAGTTGGTGATGTACACACCTCTAATATTTTGTAGAGGGGATAAAATGGCAATGGGATGATAATTTGATACTTCAGTGAAGTTACTTCCTTTATGCAGAGGAATGATGAATGTCTTTTTCCATAATGTTGGGGCATATGTTTCAGTTATTAAAGTGTAACATTCCTTTAAGGATGCCCAGATTCACTAGCTGGACTGGAGAGCACACCTGAAGCTGTCTCTTGAACATGCCTGAATAGTTGGCTGGGACTGTATTGCTGATTGGATGAGTAAAGAGCCTTATACTTCCTGAGTATAGGGCTGAAGTGCAAGCTGTAAGCTAGTGCTAGTTTTAGTGAGTTTTAGTAAATGCCAGTCTTAAATTGCCTTATTCCTAGTGCTGGGTTGAAGTGTTTCAAGTTTCAAGGGAAAAACTGAAGTGCCGACTTCGTGGAGCCTGGAATAGTTTAACCGCAGCTAAACAGCGCTGAGCGGTGCGCAAAACCGTGCTAAGCAGTTTTTATACCAGGGAGATCAAAAAGGATAGAAATTAGCCCAAAATGGCCAATGAGCTACAAGTTGCTGGGCTGGGACCACTCCTACAGGGACAGATAGGCTGCTCAGAGTTCCCTCTCTCACAGTAAACAAGGAGGCCACCTAACTATCCAAATATGATATGGGCAACATAGGAACCTTTACCACAGTCATGGATTCAGCAAAGCCTGAAAACTGGACTAGACTAGTTCAGAAAGGCAGGAAAACAAGGATTTTTTTTTTCAGAAACAACAAGTACAATTATGACTCTGTCATTGTACATGTTGGCGTAAATGACCTGAGACATACCTCCCTGGACTACATGAAAAGAGACATGGAGGAGCTCTCTGACCATGTAGCCCAGGCTGGTATGACTCTGACTCTGAGTAGCATCCTGCCCTCACCCAAAATAATGCCAGAGTATAAAGCCATGTCCAACCCGGAATTAATGGAAATGCTGCACCTCAGAAAATCCAAATCCCATCGAGCTACGCGCTTGAGAGACTTGAACCTCAGCACTGAAATAAATAGGACATGCTGGAGGGACAGATTCATAACCCAAAGGCTCTCTTCACTCTGGAATAAAATCCCAGTCCAGGTTAGGCAGAGTCCCTCACTGACTCTCTTCAAGAGGAATCTTGATGAGTGGATGGGAGATCATAGGTTTACCCCGAGTAACACTTCTGTGTCACTGTTAGACAGAGGCACAGTATACTAACCTCGAAAAAGGGCATAGCAAAATTAATTTAAAATGGGTGGCGAAAGCCAAACACACTCTGGCTAGGCTTATAAATGCCCTAGGGCAGATAGCCTAGTATGAACCTATGAACCTATATGAAGAAAAAATGATCAGTTTAAACAACCGGTTAAACTACTGGTGTCATTCAAAGGGGATCCAGTACTTGTCAGCCTGGGACAACATGCTTGACAAGCCACGTTGCTTCGCCAGAGACGGCTTGCACCTGTCGACCCAGGGCTTTTGAATACTGGCCAAAACTCTTGCCGCCCCAATACTGCCTTTTTTAGGCAAGGCTCAAAAGACAAACCTGCCTCCATAAAAAACAATAATAAACAAAAACTGAGGATAATGCTGCTCAACGCCAGAAGTCTAAACCTCAAAATGCACGCACTCAAGGCTCTCCTTAGTATGGAAGAAATTGATGTATATGCAGTGACAGAAACCTGGTTCAAGGCTCCAGAGAGCACCCCAGCACTACCAGGCTATAACTCCTACCATACCTTTAGGTCCCAAAACCAGGACCGGAACACAAAAGGAGGGGGTGTGTCCATATTCATCAAGAACACCCACACCTCCAGGTTAGTAGCACAGCACGTGGAATCTGAGACCATCCAAGTGCAATTGACAGCGGGTAAATTGTCTGTTCAATTTATAGCTTGCCACAGATCTCCCACCTTGTCTCAGGACACTCACGCAGCATTCCTAAGAACATTAGAAAGTATGAAGATTCTACCCAATACCATGCTAACATTGACTGGGAAAACTACTCAAGCTCAAATGCCCTAGCCCAATGCTTCCTTGAGTTTATAAACTCAAACGCCCTTGAACAGCTGGTCACCACTCCCACAAGAGGTGACAACATACTGGACCTGGTCATCACCAACATGGGGAACCTATGTTCCACACCTGAGGTAAACTCATCATTGGTAAGATCAGATCACAAACTAATCACACTGGACATCCACATCCCGACCCCCCCCCCCCCAGTCAAGGAAATCAAGGTAAAAAACTTCTCTAAAGCTAACTTCACACTCCTCATGACCGAGGTGGGAAGTTTCAAAGCTCCCAATCAAATGGAAATTGATGACCCATTGGCAGAATCCTTTACAAATGCATTCTATGAATACCTTCAAGAATGCATGGACCGAGCCATCCCAAGTAAAACCAAGACCAACTCCTCAAAAAAGAGGAAGCTAGTCTGGTGAACCCTGGCCATAAATAAACTTTACAACAGAAGGAGGAAACTCCTGCAAGATAGAACAAAATCCCAAAATAAGAAGGCATCTCTGATTAACATAAGTAAAAAACTGGCACCCTCATTAAATCATCCAAGGCCAACTTCGAAAGAAAAATAGCCAATGACTCTAAGGATAACCACAAGGCCTTCTTTAACTATGTCAAGAGTCTAGGGGCAAACTCTCAGATATGCTCCGAGCTAGTGCATAATGGCCATAAATACACTGAACCAACCAACATTGCCAACATCCTGGCTGACAGGTTCAGTGCAAACTTCACCCCTCCCTCTCCACCAAAGGGGCTAGCACCCATCCCAGAAGAATGTGGCACTCCAGATATCTCAGACACACAAGTAAAGACAGCCCTTGCAAAGGCCAAAAACACAGCATCAATGGGACCAGATGCTATCCCAGGTTGTGTCATACATGAGCTTCAAAATGAACTAACCCCCCATCACAAATCACTATTCAAACTCAGCCTCTCTACAGGCTATGTACCCAAAGAATGGCATACAGCAACAGTCGTACCACTCCACAAAGGTGGTGCCACAACTGACCCTGGGAACTATCGCCCTATAAGCTTGACTAGCTTGGTCTGCAAAGCCATGGAACGTATTATCATGGAGCTCATTAAAAGGGACATTGGGAGCCTCCAGACACTGGACCCCACCCAGTTTGGCTTTGTTAAAGGCAGATCTTGCCTCCTGAACTTGGTCGACTTCTTCAAAACAGTCACCAAGGCCATACATGAAAGGAAGGTGGTCCACACAGCATATCTGGACCTCGCTAAGGCGTTCGACACCATCCCACACTCAGCAATCATAGACAAACTCACCAGCTTAAATATTAACCCCTATGTCACGAGATGGGTTGCCAATTGGCTCTCAGACAGAACCCACAGGGTAAGAGTGGCAGGCACCATGTCTGACTCTAAACCAGTCACAAGCGGAGTCCCACAGGGCTCAGTCCTGGGACCCCTCCTGTTTGGTATATATTTCTCCAAAGTACAGGCAAAGGTGGAGGGACTGTAGCTAACCAAGTTCGCGGATGACTGTAAATTGGGTACAATAACTGACTCTCCAGCTGACACAGACAACCTGCAAAAGGGTCTCAGAGAGACAAACACCTGGTGTCAAAGTCACGGCCTCAAGCTAAATGCCAAAAAATGCATAGTAATCCCATTTGGGCAAAACAAAGTACCTACAAACTACCACATAGATGGGAATCCACTAAGTACAGAAGAAGTAATTAGGGACCTGGGTACCCAAGTAGATAGCATGCTCTCCTTTGATAACCACATAGCCAAAACAGTCAGGAAATCCTTCTATGTGGCACACCTGATCACAAAGGGTTTCTCATCCAGATCCAAAGAGGTGATTGTGCCCCTTTACTCCTCACTCATTAGGCCCATAATAGAGTACAATGCCCCATTTGGGAAGTACCTCACTAGACACCTGCAACAACTAGAAAGACCACAGAAGTACCTCACTAAGAGGATTAAGGGCCTTAAACAATTACCCTATGAAGCACGACTAAATAAGCTCCAGCTCTTCTCAGTCGCTTACCGTCTTCTCAGAGGTGACCTATGTCTGACCTATAGGGCCATGTCAAACCCTGAACTAATGGACATGCTTCACCTGAAAAAAACGAGATCCCTCAGAATCACTCGTTCTAGTGACTTGAACCTATATACAACAATAAACAGGACATGCTGGAGGGATAGATTCCTGTCCCAGCGACTCCCCTCACTCTGGAATAGAATCCCAATCCATATTCGGCAGAGCTCCTCTCTGACCCTTTTCAAGAGAAATCTTGATGAGTGGATGGGTAATCGTAAGTTCTACCCTGGGATCACTTCAGGAGCCCTGTTGACAGAGGCCCAGGTTACTAATCTAATGGGGAGGCGAAAGCCATCACTCTGTGGCTAGGCTTATAAATGCCCATGGGCAGATAGCCTAGTACTTACCTATGAACCTATGAACCTAAGACAACATTTAAGGAACTGAAAAGAATACTATTTTCTAAACAGATGTCAGTGACTGCTTTTACTTAGTAATTTACTTTGTATACAAACCCATTTGAAGTAGTATGCTATACAAGGTAAAAGTTAAATAATGCTGAAAAAGGTATTCAGTCATCAAAAGGAAATGTCTGGCACTAAAGTCGGATGCTTGTTCTTTAAAGTACTACCTGTTAGGTAGACACTTTAACCTTCTGACCAGCAATATCCAATTGCTTTGGAAGGCAATACAAAATTATGACACTGGGCACCATCTCTACAGCCTTCAGTCCTGGGCTGGGTAGCACAAATGCTGACAGATTTGTCTTACAATCCATCTGTATAAGTCCAAACCTGGCAGCACTGTGATGGGAGGTGGATGGCTATGAAATCTTGTTTGTAAAAAGCTGGGTTTATTAATTTAAATGGGTCTTGTATATTGACAATCTCACACAAATTAGCCTGGAAAAAGAAAGACAAGAAGTTCATATCTCAAGCTGCAGACTCATCATGGGGTAGAGCAGGGGATTCATGATTTCTAAATTTGAATGACCTATTCAAGACCAGTTGTGGATAAGGCCTGTGAATTCAGGCAAAGTATGTTGCAGATCTGAAAGGAGGGCATAACCATTGCAGCAGTGACCTTTGTTTTTCAGCTTGTAGCTACAACGGTTGTGTTGGAATGAACCTGTATGGCCTGTATTGGGAAGTTACCTTTAAGAACTGTAAACCGGGTATACAAGATAAATATTGTAAATAGTGTAAATATCATTGTGCAAACTTTTCATATCTTTCTTCAATTTTTGTTTTTGGATTTGTGCCTCCTGTGTATTTTAAAAACATCACTATATATATGTTTGGGCACACACATACACACGTCTGTGTATGTACACATGTATATATATATATATATATATATATATATATATATATATATATAGTTACCTATCAAAACACCTACTTTTAACATCTAAACTCAAAACATCAAGGCCATAACATCTAAACTTCGGAATATCTAAAACTCATAACATCGAATCTCAAAACACTGAAAACTACAAAGCAACTATAAATAACATCCCACAGAGCTTTTACTATGTTTATGCAGGGGGGCAAACCCCCCTGCACCCCCCCACACCCCCCATAAATTAAATATTACAACTCCAAGGTCGCACTACAGTGGGGGAAAAGTTAATTTCCTAACCCCACTGTAGTGCGACCTTGGAGTTGGTATATATCATTTACAGGGGGTGTGGGGAGCAGAGCCTCCCACTTGGGGGGTGCAGGGGGGCTTGCCCCCCTACATAAACATAGCAAACAGTGTGTGGGATGTTATTTATAGTTGCTTTGTAGTTTTCAATGTTTTGAGATACGATGTTATGAGTTTTATATGTTTTGAAGTTTAGATGTTATGGTCTTGATGTTTTGAGTTTAGATGTTATGAACAGTAGATGTTTTGATAGGTAACTATATATATATATATATATGTATATATATACATGTGTCTGTGTGTGCAACTGTGTTTGTGTATATGCGTGTTACAATGTAGCATATGCTTACATGCTTTTTCTGTATGTAGAAACAAAAAGAAATACATTTCAGAAAGCTAGAGGATGCTCAAAGACTTTTCTAGAGAGAGAGAGTGACTCCCTATGACAGGTTGTAAGAAACAATGTAATAAGTCTGTAGTCCATTTTTCAGGGGGAAATATCTCAGGGGTTAGTTAAGGGGGAAATCTTGTCAGGGCATCAGAGATTTCCTATACCTTTTGATCAAGTGAAGGTGTTGTTGGGAGGTTTTTCTTGTGAGAGAAAGTGTCTACTGAAACACAGAAAGACGAACAAATTACAGCAATGATGACAGCTGAGTGAATTATTAGGGGTGTCTCATTAAAGATATGATAACTGCCATTTTCAAAGGTTAACACATCTGACTCTTTGTATTTGGATATTTTAGAAAAATAATTATGAAAAAGGGGATGTTCCTTTAACGCAAATGCTGTGATTATCTGTATTATCTTCAGCAGTATTCATAAGTGCATTTGAGGGTATCTGAGATGGACAGGAAATTATACAAGGTTCAGGAAATGACGTTAGGAGAACTGAGTTCAGAAGATTAACCAGAAAGAGTGAATGGATTAGAAAGATGCACAATGGCTGTAATATTTGTGAAGATTTGAAGGCTATCACAGTTTCAATAACAGACATTGTAAGTGACTAATAGAGTGAAAAGGAGTAATTTTATAATTTTAATATTTTTTTACCTAAGGGTTGCTCCTACAGCTGGTGTCAAAATCACAGACTAAAACTAAATGAGAAAAAATGTACAATTGTATCCTGTGATAAGGAAAACTTCCTTTGTAACTATCACATTGGTGACACACCCCAGAAAATTGAACCTGTAGTTAGGGATCTGGGAATCTGTGTCAACAATGATCTGTTCTTTGATCACCATGTATGCACTGTTGTAAGAAAGTCCTTTTACACTGCACAGCTTATATCTAATAGTATTGCATCCAGATCCAGGGATGTAAGTTTTCCCCCATACTCTCATTCATTAAGCTGATCATCGAGTATAATGTCCCTTTTTGTGTAACGTCCATGCACTGACCCAGTAATCAAGGAGCCTCAGTCCTCGCCACTAACACCAGTGAGGTGTGTCCACATTGAGAGGATAACAAGTACACACACAGTAAAGTACAATTTCCCTTAAGAGCACACAGAGATCACAGTCAGTCTGAGGTTTCTCCCTTTCTCTCCAGACCCCCAATAAGACTCCCCCACTGGCACAGCTATAGGGTACAGATCTCAGCTGAGTGGTCAAGCCAAAACCTCCAGCACCCTCTCTGTCCAGCCACTGCTTTGTGTCCCTGCCCAAGTAGCTGACACACACACACACTTTGAGATATGAATTATATACAAACACACAGACACTCTGGTGGAAGGCTTGCACAGGTTCTCCAGCTATGCCCCCTTTTGCCCAGACTATAAGGTAGTACTGACTGCCACCAACCTCCGTTATCAGCTACTATAAAGGCCCTTACCAAAGGGTGTCCAATTCTACTGTGCAATGTTATCATCCAATTGGAAAGTGTGACTAAGACTTGAAGGCTATTTAGGAGTGGCCTATACAGTGTCACCAAATACATGCAAGTACTCTTAAGAGCTTAAATATCTCTACACACAGAGCAGCCACAGTTAAAAGGTTTAAAATATTTAATAATAAATAATAAAAACACAAGATATGACTCATCAATTCAACACAGTGCTAACAGAGAGTTCAGAAATCACAGGAAAATACTTTAAAACAATACTGTAGGATAGTCTGACATAAATATAGAAAACAGCTAGACTAATCTGGCTATATTCCTGTCTCTAAGAGAAACTATGTTCTAAATTCTACCTACAAGGCAAGTGCTGGTGAGTTGTTGTCAGCTCTGGAGACAAATACAAAATGCTATTCTTACTTTCCGATGTTTGTCTTTTCGGCTTTTCCCACAGCGGAACTCCGGTCCACTAATGATTGGCAGTAGATTTTTTATGGTGCTGAGTTGCCAGCCCGACGCCCAACCTTCAGCGAAGGCATGCCCATTCACGCATGTCTTTCGAAGGTCACTCGACCGCGGGCAGGACATACAGTCTCCACACAGAAGGCACTCCAGCCGTGAATCAAACAGGAGAACCTCTTCTGTGAGGCAACAACGCTACCGCTTTACCAACGCAGCTATATACACAATACTGTCGAGTCATTTCAGATTACATCATTTCTGACACCTCTATTTAAGTTTCACAGGCTCACAAAACTTAAAATTTGAATATTTATTTTTGTAATCTGCACCTGCCAGAAGGCCACAGCAATAAAAGACACTTTACATGAAAAACCTAGTAATTATCTCTGTCTTAGAATAATAGAAAGAATTTCCTAGCCCAGACATCCTGGCTCCTAGCTTGAGATCAAACAGTCATAAAATCCTTTGCTTATCAGTGTTCTTGCAGCAGGATGCACTGTGGTTAAATTTTTAAAGCTCAGAACATACACAGTTTTCTTACATTTGTCAAACAAGCCTGTAGATCATATTAATATTTACAAGGGCATTGAATTATTTACAAAATTCTATCTAGCTAGGCTGGCAGCCTTCACAACTTGTCATAACTGAAGTGACCACAGTGCTTTCTCACTAAAAAAATCAAGGGCCTAAATCATAAGAACTATGCAGACTACCTCAAAGCCTATTCCCTATTCATCTTATCAACAGACTACTGAGAGGCAACCTCTGCCTTGTATATACAACTTCATAGGTTCATAGGTAGGTACTAGGCTATGGGCCTAGTACTAGGGCCTGTATAAGCCTAGCCAAATGGTACCCTGGCTTTTGCCACCCAAGAAAATTATTTTCCTGTGCCCCTGTCAAGCAGAGCCACAGAAGTGATCCTCGGGGTGAATTTCCTATCTCCCATCCAATCATCAAGATTTTTCTTAAAGAGTTCTAATGAGGAGCTTTGTTTGATATAGGTAGGTAGTTTGTTCCACAGTATGGGAAGTCTCTGGGACAGGAATCTATCCCTCCAGCATGTTCTGTTTATTGTGGTGACAAGGTTTAGGTCCCTAGAGCGTGTAGCTCGGAGTGATTGGGATTTCTTTAAGTGGAGCATGTTCAACAGCTCTGGGTTTGACATAGCTTTGTATGTTAGACAGAGATCGCCTCTGAGTAGGCGATATGCGACAGAGTAAACCTGGAGTTTTTTGACACGGTCTGGGTAGGGCATCTGTTTGAGGCCAGTAATCCTCTTTGTGAGATATTTCTGTGGCCTTTCCGGTTGTTGTAGATGTCTTGTGAGGTACATACCAAAAGGGGCATTGTACTCTATAATGGGTCTAATGAGTGATGAGTAGAGGGGAGCAATGACGTCTTTTTTCCTGAATGAGAAACCTTTTGTGATGAGGTGAGCCACGTAGAAGGATTTCCTGACTACTGTGGCGATGTGATTATCAAAGGAGAGACTACTGTCCACCTGTGTCCCAAGGTCTCTTATCACACTTTTGGTTTTAAGTAGACTATCATCTATGTGGTAGTTCATGGGTACAGAATTTTTACCAAAAGGGATGACAATGCACTTTTTGGCATTGAGCTTGAGGCCATGGCTTTGACACCAGGCATCTGTCTCAGTGAGGCCCTTTTGTAGGATGTCCACATCGTTAGGAGTTTTGATTATTTCTTCTAGTTTGTTAGCTTCTGTGTTAGCCTGTACTGCAAAGAAGTAGATACCAAACAGGAGAGGACCCAGGACTAACCCTTGTGGTACTCTACTTGTCTGAAGTTGGATTTAGAGTCTGCTACTTTCACAGTGTGGGTTCTGTCAGTGAGCCAGTTGGCAACCCATCTTGTGACATAAGGATTGATACCTAGTTTAATGAGTTTATCTATAATTCCAGAGTGGGGGATAGTGTCAAAAGCCTTGGCGAGATCTAGATAGGCTGTGTGAACCACCTTACCCTCATCTACGGCTTTGGTGTCCACTTCAAAGAAGTCTATCAGGTTTAGGAGACATGATCTGCCTTTTACAAACCCGAACTGGGTAGGGTCCAGAGTTTGGAGATTACCAGTGTCATTGTTTATAAGTTCCATGATGATACGTTCCATAGCTTTGCAAACCAGGCTCATCAGGCTGATGGAGCAGTAGTTCCCAGGGTCGGTGGTGGCTCCCCCTTTGTGGAGTGGGATAACCATTGCTGTGTGCCATTCAGTGGGCACAAAGCCTGAGGTGAGGCTATGACTGATCATGGTACTTAGATAGGGTGCAAGTTTGTTCTGTAGTTCATGTAGAATGCAGCCTGGGATGTTGCCAGGTGCCATGGATGCTGTGTTTTTGGCTTTGGAGAGTGTGTTTTTTACCTGTGCAGCTGTGATTACAGGAACTTTGCATTCTTCCAGTATAGAAATGGACCCTTTAGGGGGTGAGAGAGGAGTAAAGTTAGCACTGAACCTATCTGCTAGAATGTTGGCAATATCAGTTGGTTCTGTATATTTAGTGCCATTGTGCTGTAACTCAGAGCAGATCTGAGTGTTGCCATTGAGATTCTTGACATAGCTATAGAATGCTTTGTGGTTGTCTTTAGAATCAGTGGCAATTTTGTTTTCGTAACTAGCTTTGGAGGATTTTATGAGGCTAACCATGGAGTTCCTCCAATCATGGGATTTTACTCTTTTTGCAACAGTTTCTTTCTTCTGTTGTAGAGTTTGTTTATGGCAGGGGACCACCAGATTGGCTTCCTTTTTTTGGTGGATAGCATTTTGGTTCTGTTAGGGATTGCACGATCCATGCGCTCGTGTAAGTGCTTATAAAGTGCATTTGTACAGGATTCAGCAGTCGTACCTCTACTGTCCGTCAGCATGGGTGTCGTAAAGTTTGCCACTTCTGTCTTAAGAAGCGTGAAGTTCATTTTGGAGAAATTTTGTACGGTGGTTTCCCTAATGGGGGGTGGTGGTGGGATGTGGATGTCTAGGGTGATTAGCTTGTGGTCGGATCTGACCAACAAGGAACTAACCTCTGGTGTGGAACACCGGTTGCCCATGTTGGTAATGACCAGGTCTAGGATACTGCTGCCCCTGGTGGGGGTGTGGATAAGTTGATCCAAGGCATTGGAATTTATGAATTCCAGAAAACGTTGAGTGCAAGCGTTGGTAAATGAGTCAATTTTCTCAGTTAATGGTGGGGTAGTTGAAATCGCCCATTATTAGGGTGTTAGGTTGTACCCTAATATTTTCCAGTGTCTCAAGAAATGAGGAGTGGGAATCCTGGGGCATGGTGGGGGATCTGTAGCAAGCTACAGTTTGGATTGCAGTCTTGCCCAGAGTTAGTTGCACTTGGATAATCTTGGCTGCATTATGCTGAGCAACTTGCCTGGACATGTGAATATCCTTAATGAATATGGACACGCCTCCGCCTTTAGTGTTTCAGTCAAGGTTAGGTGGCCGAAAGGTGTGGTATGAATTATAGCCTGGTAATGTAGGAGTGCTCTCTGGAGCCTTGACCCAGGTCTCTGTCACTGCAAAGATGTCAATGTTCTCCATTTTAAGGAGTGCCTCAAGTAAGTGCATTTTGAGGTTTAGACTTCTAGCATTAAGTAGCATTACTCTCAGATTTTGCTTGCTTGTACCTACTATGGTGGTGAATTTGTCATTTGAATCTTGCCTAAAAAACGTACATAGGGGTGGCAAGAGCCTTACCCAGTATCCGGAATCCCAAGGGCAACAGGTGCAGGCCATCTCTGGCAAAGCATCATGGTTTCTTGATCATGTCATCCCAGGCAGACAGATACTTGATCCCCCTAGAATGACACCAGAAGCTTAGCCAATTGTTGAAGTCAATCATTTTGTCCTTGTACTGTGGTATAATTCTGGGTGATGGCAGGATGCTACTCAGGGCTAGGGTCATACCTGCCTGGGCTACAAGATTGGACAGCTCCTCCAAGTCTCTTTTCATGTAGTCCAGGAAGGTACATCTCAGGTCATTCACACCAACATGGACAATGACAGTCATATTTGTACTTGTTGTGGAGTGACCTGAGTGCGTGCATTATGTGGTGGATCCTGACACCTGACAGGCAGCTTACAGTAACTTTCTCCTTGTTTATCCTGGTGAGTGGAACATCAGTGTGCCTGACTATAGAGTCACCTATGACTAGAGTGTTGGGTATGTTGTTATGCCTTATGGGCTGTGGTTGAGGGGCACACTGAATTTGTGGGCTATGTGCCTTTTGGGTTGTGTTGGGGGGGTGGAGGTTGCTTGCGTTTCTGTTTTGGAGGTCCCTGTTGCTTGGATAGATTTTTGTTGAGAGACTCCACGAATGTAGGTGTGTGTTTTATGTTTCTATGTATGTGTTTTGGTGGTGTAGGTTTTGAGGGACTATGTGATAAGTGTGGTGTGGTGCAAGTGTTTATCCTCTCCTCTTGACTGTCTAGTCCAGTCTTGGGTGAAGAGAGCTTTGCTTCCAATTTGGCTATACAAGTACATCTCTCACAAGTTGTAGTGTTGGGTGGTAGGAGGAGAGGGTTGTCTGTGTACATGAGGTAATTGCTGCATTGCCCCAAGATGCCCAGATTCATCAGGTAGACAGGAGAAAACACCGGGAGTTGGCCCTTAGACATGCCTGGATAGGTGCTTATTTATTAAGTACTAAAAACTGTTTTCCTCTAGACAAGTGAGGAAAGTTGAGTGCTGTAGTAATTTGTCACTTATTTAGTGCTTACAATGAGTTCTGAACAAGTGCTGAGCTCAAAGAAACATATTTATGTGCTGAAACTAGCAAACTGCCTAGTTCTAATAAACAAAATTAAGCTATAAGGCTTCCCTCCAACACAGAAAGGCTTGGGGGCTCGGAAGCTTACAAACAGTCCTCGATACAGCAAATCTGTATCTGGACTAGACAACTTACAGGAAAGGCAAGAAACAAGTTTAGAAAAAATGTTTGTTTCTATTCTGTCATAACAATTACCCATTCACAAGTCCAATAGTATCATAAGCATCCACTCAAGGGAGCTCAAACTCTTTTGTAAAATAAATAGAATGTGTTGGAGGAAAATGTATTACAGAGATACCATTTCTATGGAACAGTCTACCACTCTACATAAAGCAAAAAGTACTTCTCTTACTCAATCCAAATGTAATTTGGAGAAATGGATGGGTAACCCCAAATTCACCCCTGATTTAGCACTCTTGTCCTTCGTGAATAGGAGAAACATGTAAATATCCTAACAGATCTTTGTTTGACCCATTTCTGTGTTATTTGTATGTAAAATATAAGGACTAAAAACCATTGGAATGTAAAAACTAGGTTTCTTATAATCCTCACACATCAACAGTTTAGTAAATACTTATGAACCTATAAGAACAATATCAATGAACTGATACTATGGTGGAAGAAATGGGAAAGTTTGGACATTCTTAGGTAGTAGACCCTTTAAGGTAATTGAAAATGGAAGAGCAAATTGATTAATCATGATCAAAAAGCATGTGTATATTTGTTCACTGACTCATGAAATGGCCTGAAAGGGCATATTTAGCCATTTGAGTGGACTCTTCACATATTTAGGTTGTCTCTCAGTATGCATGATGTTAAAAAAATCATGAATACAGAACATGAACTTCTGTTTGTTTTTGGTACTTGAAGAGTAACTATACATTTATATTTATATGTTTTCTAAAATCTTGTTTCAGGGGCTAGTGTGTAATTTATGAGGCTTTCTGTCAGAGGTTTGAGACTTAGTAATGTGAGCCTTGAAACTATGAGAATTTAAATGTAATTTTACACAAGTAATAGAAAATTTCAAAATTTGCCATCACATAGCGTTGTCGCCTTACAGTAAGACGCTGCCCGGTTCGATTCTCAGCTAGAGCGTCTTCTGCGTGGAGATATGCGTGAATGGGTGTACCTTCATTGAAGGTTGTGCATCAGGGCTGGCAACTTGGCACGTAAAAATCAACTGCCAATCATTAGCAGACCGGAGTTCCGCTTTGGCGACTCCTAACCGGGAAAAGCCAAAAGACACGCACACACATATTCAAAGCAATTTTTGAACCTAGGCTTCCCCTGTACCCCCTCAGTCTGGGGACTATACCATGCACACCCCTGCTAATTATATATACTAACTCAAAAAATGCTGTACCTCAAAACAGAAAGAATATTTTGAGATACAGTAATTTCAGAGTTAGTATATGTATTTTCTCTGTAATCATACTTATATTCTCTCAGTTTCAAGGATCACAGTTATGGTCCTAGAACAAAGAAAAGGAACCCAATTTATGACATCCTATTTTCAACATGGTGGGCCACTAGACCATCATTTTGAATTGTTGACATTTAATATATGTGATTTCTAGACACAAAAATATATGAGGTTAATATGAAAAGACTATCCCAGTATTTCATGAAATGGCCTCTCATGAACCGTATGGCTTACTCTAAAAAGGTCCTGATCCCATGATGCAGCATTTTATGATTCAAAGACATGTTAGCGTCGATGAGGAAATACCTCATTATCTGCTACTCTGCATGTCTCGGAATCTCACTTACTACCAAGACGTGTTGATCATTGCTGACAGCATCACATCCAGGATCATGGGGTGGGGTAGACCACAAGATAGGCAGAGGACATAGAAGTCAATGACAGGTACAGGGCTGTAGTGTGTGATTTTGTGTGTGTGTGTGTGTGTGTGTGTGTGTGTGTGTGTGTGTGTGTGTGTGTGTGTGTGTGTGTGTGTGTGAATGTATACTTGCATGTGTGTGGGAGAGTGACTGAGGGTGAGAGTCAATGCTTACAAAAGCAGCAGTTAACTCATTCACTCCAATGGAGCTCAGGAAGTTTGCACTGTAACTTCCAGTGGGCGGAGTCTAAGGGCAGGATTCACGAAGCCTCCGTGTAAGAGTTATAACTCATACACAGAGGCTGCAGTTAAACGGAGTGATGTCAGCATGCTCTGCATATTCATGAGAGCATGCTGAATCACACCAAAGGCTAACACGGTCCGTGTAAGACAGTAAGGGCCGTGTCCGTAGGCCGAGCCCTGTAAGCGGACACGCCCCCAGAAGAGTAAAAGTGCCCAAAGTAAACACCCACGCCAGACTCCATGGAAATATGAATAAACACAACACATGTCCCCACAGACTACGAACATAAAATGTACAAATGAACATCACATCATTTTTTTTAAATTGTAAAGATATTTAACCGTGAGTGCACTCGTATGCGCGGGCGTGCCCGTAGCGCAGCTACAGTTAGCAGTCAGTGGGAAAGCATATAAGAACTAAATATGCAAAGTAAGCCAAGAAGCAATAGCATAGCGGTAGAGATGTTGGCTGAAGAGCAGGCATTCATGGTTCGAGCCCCCACAACACCAATTTTTATTTTTAGCAAAATAAGCACGAAACAAGTCCCTGACAAATATGTACACATAAAATCACATTTTATGTAAAATGTAATGAAATAGCCCATTTATATTGAATAAATGTGAGGTAACAAAGCAATAAAAAATGACAGATGTGCCCATAGCTGAGCTACAGTTTAACAAGGTGAGTGCATCTGCCCGTAGGTGAGCAGTGGTTTAACTGGTGCAAAATGAGTGCCCGTAGCTGAGCAGTGGTTTAACACGCTGAATCTATGTGCCCCTAGCTGAGCTGAGCGTAATAGCCGATAGCCAAATGAGACTTAAACCAGCGTACCCCATTTGCGTGGAGCTGCGCACCACGCAAACAAGCTAACCGACGGGCAACGTTGATCAAGCCGTATCAAAACTGCCTTTACACAGACACACCCCTCAGCTTGTCTAGATAGTCATAAAAAATAAAAAGTAGTGGCCAGGTTCGAACCCAGGATACTATACACCATAGTCAAGGTACCAAACCACTAAGCCATGACAGCAGTACCTATAAATGCAATAATAGCTAATATATAGGAATGAATACAAACTGGAGCATGACAATGCAGGTTTACTGAAGTTGATACAATTCCAAAATGGCCAATCACAGATATGTGCGGGAAAAACGGACTATATAAGCCCCATAGGCAGGAATACACAGCATAAACGATTGTAGAACTGAACTGCAGCCAGAATGACAGGAGTAGGAGAGGGTAGTTGCTTTCGAGCACAGAGGTGGGGCATTGAGGAGTCCAGGTACATGGTCTGGCTCCTAGTCTACAATCATGAGGCCCAACTCATGCAGGGCCAGGTCCTTTGGGGAGCATACAGGGCTGAGGCTTGGGACCAGTTGGCTCATGATCTCACCAGTGCCACAGGGATTCCAAGGACTGGTGAGCAGGTCCGTCACCACCATGCAGACCTGAAGAGACACAAGCAGGACCAACTGAACCTTTGGATCCAGGAGGCCTGGCAAATGCCCAACGCCCCACTACTGAGTAAGTTACATTTAATTATGTATGTAAGAAATTAAACTAGCTGATATTATGGAGATGTGTATTCCAATATTACTTCATTTATATTACAGCTGCAGGTGTCCGTTCTGCGAACCACAGAGTCTATGGCGATAGGCTGGTGTGGTTGCGCCACCAGGCAGGTCAGTAATCCACTACCAGTAACTGTAAAGAAATATAAAAGTATGACAGTCAGCAAAAGAGTGCAGTGTAGTCACTAAGGAATAAAATGTGCAAGTAACAGTGTGAAAGTGTCTGCAAGTATTGCTTGATTACAAAAGTGTGTTGCAGCCTGTAAGCCAAACAGAAAAATGAAAATGTCTGACATAAATTCTGAAATAAAAATGCCCCACCTGTAAGAAAATAGTACACAACCTGCAGCCGGCTGAAAAGTATAGCTGCAGAAGATGATGAAATCACATGTGTGAAATATATCCCTGTTGAAATACTGAAACATGACAGAAGTGAGACTGCTGGAAAGGATTGTAATAACTACAGGTAAAACATGTCAATAAAGCCTAGAAGTAAGTACCATCCTGAATAGTAAAATGAAAACAAGTGAGAGTGTGAGAAAGTGTCATGAATCCAGCAATACAGTAGTAATAACCCCTGAATAAAGTATACTGCAGTCAAGACAGAATGAAATGCATGTGAGAATCAAAACCAAGCAGCGAAATCTGTTCAAAGTGTTGCTGCATCTGGAATGTGTATCCCAAAATCTGGATATGTTGCTCTCAGTCTGCAATATGCAGATAGTATGATTGTCCGATATACCAAACATCCACACTTGTCTATAGCTATATAAAGCAAATGTAGCAGGATGATGTAGCTGAACAAAGCTAAATATGAATGCGTATGAAAAACAATAAAATGTATATTGATGTTGCAGTAACAGTCCTATCACCAAGTTGAAATAGCTATCATATTGGAAACTGTAATTAGAACACTAATGTGTATATATGTGCAGCTATTAGAAATGTACAGCATATGTATTGGTATTTGAAGGTGTTAATATTATTTTCTTCACCCCACCCTATAACCACAGATAACCCATTCCACGTGAAAATGGTATGTGCAATCACAATTAACACCCCTGGACGTTTGTCCTGTTGGGTCATATATATTTGCATGTCCGTTGATGCATCTGCCCTGTTCATACATCCAAACCTGATGGCCTGTTGCCATCAATTAATCCTGCATGTTGTTGGACTGTGTATTGCTGTTCAAATTATGCATGTGTTATGCACGCTGTTCAATGGTGTGAATATCTGGGTGTTTGGTTAATGGGAATACTAATGCATGCTGTTACAACTAATTGTGAATGGTATTATATGTCACTAACCCAAACTGTCATGACATAATGCAAAACATAGGACGACAGGGAAGGCGGGTTCCAGCGGACCCACCTCTCCCTCCCACCTCAGCTGGTGAGTGCACCTGGCACTAGTGCCCAGTCTGGACCCTCCTCCGGTGGCCCTGTGCCACCTGTGGGTGGAAGCACTGCAGGGGATGGGGCACGCCCCCCCTCTACAAGTGTGGCTGGAGGAGAACCACCACTCACCCTCCGTAGCATCCGGACTGTGGTGCGTAGGGAGATTCGGGACTCTGTTCTCGAGCCCCTACACCAGCTTGAGGCATGGGTGGCACAACTTATGGGCATGCCTGTTGCCCGGCCTACACAGACCCCAGCACAGCCCCATCCTGGGCAGTGAAGGAACAGTGGCAACTGCCTATGGGTGGGGATATCAGTTCCACTGTTGCCATCTGTAGGCTCATGGGCTCTGGATATCCAAACCTCCGTCCCTGTCAATTGTGTAACCCCCCCCACACATGTCATACACCGCCCCTGTATGCGTCTTGTTTGTCTTGTCTGTTTACCTACCCAACCTACCTCCCCAGCTGTACCGACTTCCTTCACCTGACATACCACTCTCACCTGAAAAAAAAAAAGAAAAAAAGGGCACTCTGTACTCACAAAAAAATTACGCCCCATACATAGCTGCCCATTCCGCACACATGTCTGCTGGACATGGAAACTATCAATTACAATTGGCTGTACAACAAGTATTATTGTTGTCCTGTCACCTCTCTCAGGGGTGGAAGATTTCAAATGTCACACCAAATTACATACATATGCACAGCTGTTGCTGATGAAGAAATGGGCATCTATGGGCCTTACCTACATCCCTCCTGCAAATCCCAAGCTTGTTTCCCTACTGTCTTACCCTCTTTGTGACCCCTTTTTCACCACTTTCCTGTCTCCCCATTTTCATTTCTTTCAAAGAAAATAGCACAGGTGTGTGCCAGAGTAAGCACTGTTAAGCGGGTGTGCGCGTGTGTGCGCGGAGCTAACCGCCAGTGCGCATGCGTGAGCTCCGCGCAAACCAGCGCTAACCCAGTTACAACTGCTTAAAAGTGCCTTAGTCACTTTGATTGACAGGTCCTGTACTCAGTTCAAAAGCAAAATAAAATCCCACTGTCAGTCCCGAACCCAGGACCTTGGAAACACTAGTCTGTATGACCTACCACTAAGCCATGACTCTTATACAAGAACATTGTGCTAAAATAAATATAACATGTAATAGTAGGGATGAATGTAAAGGGAATATAGGATGTGTAGTACCCAAAACATGTCATGTAGAATTACTGTCAAAACTACTGGATTCCCATAATAGTAGTGTGTGAACAGAAACAGCCATGCTAGTTGTTAGCTTGTAGGTAATAATGTCAGTTAATGTACATATATAAATGTATGTATATGTACATATATATATATATATATATATATAAATATATATCTATATACAGTTGTAGGTGTCATTGTGCATACACACTTACTACAGGGAACAGGAGAGAGGAATGGAGAAATGTGAATCTACAACACAGCCTGAATCATGAGAGAGATACTAACCTTTACACTCACAGAACAGTGTCCACAGCATACCAGCATGGTCCCCGCCCTTACAATCTGAAAGGGCAACGCCTATCTCACATACCCTTTTATAGCACTGACCTGAAATCACAGTGAGAACTGCAATCAGTACACAACTGGCTGTATGCAATTAGCAAATGCTGGCTTACAATTGGTGCAGAGGCCATCACATGGACCTATGCAGATACCTACAAAAGCATCCAGTACTAACACTCCACACATGCAATACATTCATTGCACTGTCTGGAAGCAGACAGAGGGAGAGAAAACTGAGAGAGAGAGAAAAAAAAACCCTACACACTGTGACTCTGTGACTCTAAGCTGTCAGCAGTGACAGTAGCAGCAGGAATCAGAAGCAGTGGTAACGCAACCAGCTGTGACAAACACAGGTAATGCAAAGTAGCAGGTTAATAGTGTGCATACTGTGAACCCTCCAAATGTGTCATAGGTCTGTATCTATAGGTATGTCCATGTGATATGTTGTGTGTACGTAGTTCCACCAAAAGGGGATGACCATACATTACATGTCAATCAGTGTTAGGCCATGATCCTGGCAGCAGTTGTCTGTGCGTTGCCCTCAGCAATGGCTGTAGTGACTGCTTTGAAAGGTCAGCCAGGTTCAAAAGGCAGGATCAGCCCATCACAAAGGCACACTGGCTGGGAACAAGTGTCTGCAGGTACCCAATATCACTGCATATGCATCCCATACTGCATAATTCCATAGCTTAGCAGACCAGGCCGGTTATGCATATGATGTGGTAGTTCCCAGGGTCAGTCGAGGTGCCTCCTTAGTGGTGTGGGACCACTGTCGCTGTATGCCACTGTCCAGGTACATATCCTGTAGTATGGCCAAGATAAATTATCAGTGTTATATGCGGTTGTATGTCCTCTTGGAGTGCAGGTAGCACACATCCAGGGATACCATGAGGTCACAGTGATGCTGTGTGTTCTGCTCTGCTGAGGGCGGCCCTCACGTGGACATGTGAGATGATAGGGAGGTTACATACAGCTGTGATAACTATTTCAACTGGTGGGGGAGAAGGAGGGGGGATACATGCACCGAACCTGTCTGCAAGACTGTTGCCAATATCTGTGTGTTTGGTGAATGTTGAGTAGGTGTGTATTAACACAGAACATATCTGAGGCATTTAGTCCATATGTGTAACATAACTGAAGAAGGCCTTGTGGTCATCCATAGTGTTTGTGGCCATTTCCCTCCCAGAGTAGGCCGTGGCCGTTGTTATGAGGGACCGTAGCGTAGTATCAGTGCTGACCACAGATGCCTTCCCTTAATGTGAATGTGCTCTGTCCTGCAGTAGCCTCCTGCTATTGTTATACAATCTGCCTCTGTCTGGGGTCCACCGGACAGGATGCCTAACCTTTGTGCATAGGGTCTGGGTTAGAAATGTGTGTGCAAGTTCCATGCAATCTGTGGCATGTCCATGGTAAGCATTTGCAAAGGGGTCAGCAGTGTGGGTTGAGGCTTCCACTGGCCCAGTGTGCTGCATGGATACCATCTCAGTCCTAACAAGTGAATAACTGTCTAATCACATACATATCAAAGTATGTCTACTGTGCTGGTGGTGGTGGTGGGATATGTATATCCAGGCCGAGTAACTTGTGTCCACATCACACTAGTGGATGGCGTCCCACATACAGTACCTTGGGATGAACCCCCAGAGTGAGGTTGTGCATTGGACCTGTCAGTGTGTGCTGACCGATGGGGCATGCTACTATGTTGTGTGGAATGTGGCAGGTATTGTTGCACAGGTGTTGGCTGAGCACTATCTGGCCATGTACCTGTGTATCCACCACGACACACACACATGCAACATATGGGAGTAGTAGTATATCATTACACATGAGTATCATGTATAGTATATGTGCCATATATTGCTGACATAATCTGCTGATATCCTGTTTGTGTTCTCTTCCAGGGAGATGGCGCGTCAGCGTAATCCCGCCTACTCTGCAGCGGAAGATGAGGAGATCCACCAGAGCCTGGTGCGGGAGTATGACATCCTGTTTTCCCGCACCAGTCAGAATCAGCAGGAGAGGGCTGCACTGTGGCAAGACCTTGTCCGTAGGGTAAATGATATTGGCACGCATAATAGGACATATGAGCAGGTACGACATCACTGCAGTGATTTAATCCAAAGTGTCCATCAGCGTGCATCAGATATCCGCAGGCAACAGGTTGCCACAGGAGGTGGGGTGGCCACACATCCCCCCTCACCAGACTGGAGGGGCTACTCCTAAGTGTTGTGGCTCCAGCCCCGGAACAGCAACAGCAGTACACCTGCATCATGATGGAGGCTGGATCCACACAGCAGCACGACATGGAGCGTGCAGGTAATATGCCATATGTACACTTAACTGTTCTGTACACTGTTAGTTTATGCATGTGTAAGGTGTGTCCGTGGTATGCATCTGTCATCATAGTATGTAATTGTGCATGTGTGATACTGGCAATATCAGCAGCTGACGTGTGAAAGGCAACTGGTGTACTACTGCACTGTATCATATGCAATATCAATGGCACAGTTGTGCCCACTGACATTAATCTCATCATTTCTGCAGGTCCCTCCGGGGTTACAGCAAGGCAGGCCATCCATGCTGGTGAGTGTGTTTAACATAACCTATAATAGTCCTGATAATGCTAGTAACAGTAGTGTAACTCAGTAGTGCTCTGTGTGTATACTGCGTGGTGTGCATGCGTGCATGTGTGCAGGTGTGCCTGTGCCCATGTGTGCATGTGTGCATGTGTGCATGTGTGCCTGTGTCCACGTGTGCATGTGTGCATGTGTGCATGTGTGCATGTATGCATGTGTGCCTGTGTCCACGTGTGCATGTGTGCATGTGTCCACGTGTGCATGTCTGCATGTGTGCCTGTGTCCATGTGTGCATGTGTGCCTGTGTCCATGTGTGCATGTGTGCAGAAGTGCATCACTGGTAACAATGTCTGGAGACTGTAAACTGTGTTTCCTGTCTTCCTCCCACAGGTTCTGGTGCTGCTCTGGTGACCTGCAGCAGGGAACCTGAATCTTGTGCCACGGGTACTGGTAATGATGATATTTGTGTAATGGTACAGGAAGGTGTGTCAGGGTCCACCATTGGTCAGCCAATTGACAGTACACAGCTGTCAACCCCATCATTGCGCACAGTCATCCTGCCAGTACATCCTTTGTCACCATTGTCCCTAGGTGATGGACAGGATACAGTGGGCATAGACCAGGGTAATGTGGTACCTGTGGCACATGCATCCCCACACAGTAGCCATGGGAAGGGTCCTCCGATGGTACCACACAGACAGTTGCCCATGGATTCTCGTGGGAGCATCCGTGGGCGTACTGCCTCTGGCCGATGTGCCCAAAGAGGTCTGTCAACCTCAGCTATGTTTCGGACTGTCATGCAGGCACAGTCGCATATGGAAAGGTACACCAGACAGGGTCTGCAGGAGCTGAGAGCATGTCGCACAGCCATGACAGACAGTATGCGTGACATTGCGGATGCTATCCGTAATTTCACCGATGTCATAGACAGACGTTGTGGGGACATATTACAGCAGTTCCACAACCAAATGTCCATGAGCCAGGGCAATGGTGGGCATTTGCGGCGTTGACGTGGCCATATGCCGGCAACAGCAGCAGCTGGCAGACGGCGCGGATGACAACAGGCTCGCGCATGCCCCCATAGTGCCAGCAGCAGCCCCAGCAATGCTGGGTCTGTGCTGTCATCGGAACGCCCCAGGAGACCACGTGCACGTGGCTCTGGACAGTCCCAACAGGGACCTGTGTCCAGTCAACACACTCCCGCTTCTGATGACAGTACCCAGTCTGGCTTAGTACTGGATACGGTCCGTAGCACCCCTGCCAGGCACAGGTACCATGTCCGTGCCCACAGACACTGATCTGTATGACCTGCCAGGTGCAGTCTGTGACTGTCCACAAACCCCTGTATATGGCAGCCATGAGGTGGAAAGTACAGTTTTGTACCTACCATAAATGTAGATGTCCGAGAGGAATGCATCTGCAGTCCTTACAAATGGGTTGTCCTGTCGTCAGGCAGCCCTTCGGTCGGCTGGATTCCAAAGTCTGGGTCTGGCTTCGGCTGGTGTCGCACTTCACCCGACGTCATCGCGGCAGTTATTCGGGTATAAAGGCATCAGCCGATGCCATTTTCCTCAGTGTTTCTTGCCCCAGCTGCCAGGTGCCCTCTTGGTAGGCTAAATCTGGATAAATGCCAAAGTTTCCAAATAGTAGAGAGCAAACACACAAAATAAACATGTATGTACATATATACAAACAAATACACCATAATAGATCCCCCCCAAGCTAGCTGAAGATTGGTAAGTACCCTAGGAGTACCTCAGAGGGGAAGGAGGGTGGGTAATCCTGACTGCAGATGCATTCCTCTCGGACATCTACATTTATGGTAGGTACAAAACTGTACTATGTCCTTCAAGGATGCATCTGCAGTCCTTACAAATGGGTAGAATACCATAGCTAAACTAGGGGAGGAGGAAATGAGAATAGATTATGGTGTAGTCAGGATCCCTTGCAAAACAGCAGTGGCAAAGCCAGCACGGGATCTAGAGTATAGAGGTAAGTTATAATGCTTGGCAAATGTATGCACGGAGGTCCAAGTAGCAGCCTCTATAATGTCCTTGGTAGCCACTCCTCGTAAGAAAGCTGTGGTAGTGGCTGTGGCCCTTGTGGAGTGAGGCCTGATGTTCTCTGGAGTTTTCTTTTCATGGTAGGAGTAACAAAGTCTAATGCAATTTCCTATCCATTTGGAGATTGTCTGTTTAGAAATTGGTTTTCCTTCTTTTCCTGTTGCATAAGCTACCAGAAGCTGGTCAGTTTTCTATTGTTTTTGTCCTGTCCAGGTAGTAGCGTAATTGCCTGTGTACATCCAAGGTATGTAAGAGCTTTTCTCCCCTGTTCTGTGGATTGGGGAAGAATGTAGGAAGGTGGATAGCCTGATTTAAAGAGACTCTGGATACCACCTTAGGCATAAATGTAGGATTTGTTCTCATGGACACTCTATCTTGATGGAAGATCAGGAAGGGTTGTACTGCCATTAATGCTTGTAGTTCAGAGACCCTTCTTGCTGAAGTTATTGCCAGCAGGAAGGCAGTCTTCCAGGATAAGTATTGCAAGTCTGCTGTAGCTGCTGGCTCGAAAGAAGGTAGAGTCAGTTTTTCTAGCACAAAGTTCAAGCCCCATGCTGGCAGTGGAGGTTTCCTGGGGGGTTTTACATTTTTAATTCCCCTCAGAAACTGTCTGAGCAGAGGATGCGAGAAGACAGGAGGATCCAAGCTGTATTGTGCTGAAATAGCTGATGCATGTATCTTGATGGAGGAATAGGACAGGCCTGTGTGGTAGAGCTCCGCCAAGTACTCCAGGATGTTGGCTATGTTCACCAGTGTCACATCTTGCCCTTTTGCAGCACTCCAGATGAGATATCTTTTCCATTTTGCTGCATAATTCTTTCTTGTTGAAGGTCTACGAGCCTCCAGGATTATGTCCTTAACCCTTTGGGATAAATTTGGGTTAATTTCTGTTATGTAATGTTCCAGGCAGTTAGCTGCAGAGTTTTTAGGTTTGGATGCAGAATGTTGTAGTTGTTCTGTGTCAGCAGTAATGGGATCAGGGGCAGTTTCCATATTTGTTCCCAGGACATGCTCCTCAGCAGTGGTACCAATGTTGTCTTGGCCAGTCTGGGGCTATCAGAATGATCCTCGGACGTTCCTCTTTGATCTTGAGAAGCACCTTGTGCATCAAAGGAAGTGGTGGGAATGCGTATGCTGTCAGGCTTTTCCAACTGAAGGATAGGGAGTCCACCTTCCAAGCAAGTGGGTGGTAAGTCCTTGTGCAGAATTTCTTCAACTGGTGATTGTATGGGGATGCAAACAAGTCTATTTGTGGTAATCCCCATTCTCTTGTGATGGCTTTGAAGATGTCCGGATGCAGCATCCATTCGTGGGCATCTGTTGTAGTTCTGCTTAATATGTCTGCTAGAATGTTTTCCTTCCCTGGTACATAAATTGCCTGTAACTGAAGGTTGTAGCTCAGAGCCACATCCCATAGGTCTAGTGCCAGCCGGCACAGGGGGTATGAGTGTGTGCCTCCCTGTTTGTTGATGTACCACATAACTGTGGTGTTGTCTGTGCTTGTGCTGAGACCACAAATTCTTTAGGTACCACTGTAGCTTTCTCATATGAAGCCTGGCACGAGGGACCAGAATTATGCAGGATGCCATGAAGCCTAGAGCTTGTAGTACTTTTCTTGCAGTTAGATGGCTCTGCTTTGTTAATGCCAAGAAATAGAGAGGAAGTTGCTCTTTCTTTTCTGCAGTTAGAAATGCCATTTGTTTTGATGTGTCCAGTTCTGCACCCAGAAAGGTTATTATTTGGGATGGAATCAGCCTTGACTTTTTTGTATTGACTGTGTATCCCAGGGCTTGTAACAGGTAGATGACTCTTTGTAAGTCTTCTGTTAATTTGTTTTTGTTGTCCGCTTGTATCAGGCAGTCGTCCAGGTAGGGATAGATTTGAATTCCTGAAGTCTGCAATGAGCGATTACTGATGCCAGGCATTTCGTGAACACTCTGGGCGCAGTAGATAAGCCAAAGGGCAATGCTGAGAATTGATAATGCTCTGATCCTGCAAGAAATCTGAGGTATCTTCTGCAAATTGGTCTTATGGGGACGTGCAGGTATGCCTCCTTGAGATCTAGAGTTACCAGCCAAGACTCCTTGCCCAGCATGGGAAGAAGCTGCTGTAGGGTCAGCATTTTGAATTTTGGAACAATGAGGAATGTGTTTAGAGCGGACAGATCTAGAATAGGCCTCCATTTGTTTTCTTTTCTGGGTACCAGGAAGAGCCTGGAGTAAAATCCCTTCCCTTGCTCCATAAATGGTACCTTTTCCACAGCACGCATTCTTAATAATTGAGATATTTGTTTTAGAGCTTCTGTCCTTTGAGAAGGTGGTAGGTTTGGCATTTCTCTCTTTCCTGGTAGTGTATGGAAATGGAACCTGTAACCTTTGTCTATAGTCTGCAAAATCCATTTTTCTCTTGTAATGCAGTGCCAGTTTCTTGAAAATAATGTTAACTTTCTGCCTAAGGGTGCTTCTAGTTGTTCCCTGGTAGGCGGTTCCACTGCCAAGTCACTGTGATTGAGTTGTTGTAGTGGTGGTGGCTGTATCCGTGCCTCGTTGGTTGTTACCCTGCCACTGGCGACCCCTGTAGGCACCCCTGGATTGGTTTCTGCCTCTAGAGCACCTATTCCTGCCTCTTTGTGCCTTAGAGGAGTCCGGAAAGGACCAATTCTTGGAGGGCCAATTCCTGCTAAACCTTGGAGGTTGAACTTGTAAGAAATCTTTTACTGTTTGCACAGATTTTGCTTTCTCTTCCATCTTTTTCAAAACCTGCTGTGCGGGGGCACCAAATAAATTGACCTTGTCCATAGGTGCATCCAAAAGCTTAGATTTAACATGGTCTGGTAATGCCTGCTCTTTCAACCATGCATGCCTCCTGATAACTGTGCCAGTCATGGCTGATCTAAAGGAAGCCTCCAGTGCATCATAGCCACATTTTAAAGAATGGTTACTAACCTGCTGTATGTTATGTAACATTTCTTGAACATACTTTTATCTAAAGATTCTTCAGAGGACAGCTTTTTATTCAACTGGTCAAGCATAAACTCTTGATATTGAATCATATGAAATTGGCAGTTCAAAGCTCTAGCTGACAAAGTAGCAGAGGTGTAAACTTTTTTACCCCATCTCTCTAAGGACCTGGATTCCCTATCAGAGGGGAGGGGGTTCTTAGAAGAAGTAGCTGCTACAGCTTTAGGGCCCTGGGAGATAGTCTCAGGATCTGCATAAGGGGCCTTATATAAGTGGTGATGAGTGTCCGGGACCCTGTAGTACCTATCTGGTTTAGCAGGAGCTGGAGGTAAAGTATCAGGAGTAGTACAAGCATCATTAAATGCATCATCAACAACAGATAGAACTGGAGGAATAGCTAAAGGCCTATGCTGTGGTAAGTGTAGAAAGGTCCTAAGCCTTTTTCTAGAGTCTGAGAAATCTTGGCCCTGCCACTGAAATTGTTCCCTCATAGCATGCAAGGTTTCCCCAAAGGAAAATTCCTCAGGAGGAGAGGCTGAAGGGATGGACTCCTCAGCATCAGAGTCTTCGTAAGGAGAATAAGAAGCCTCAGGAGGGTCTGTAAGTTCTGAATCATCAGAAGAATCATCTGTGGCTACTGGCTCAGGGGGCTCTGCTCTAGGCCTCTTTTCTGGAGGAGGGAGAGAGGCCCTATCTGGATGAGGCTGGGATCCACGAATTAAAGTGATGAGATCCTGTGCCAAAGAAAGCATATGGGAGCTGGTGCTGGGCCTGTGAGAGGGGGGCTTGGCAGGCACAGGTTTGGAAGTTTTGGCTGCTTTAGCCCTGGCAAAGGCCTTAATAGACATAGCTGGAGGAGGCCTAGCAGCTCCAAGTGCAGGGGTAGAAATATCTAGTGGAATGGTGTCTGATAAATCCTGTGAAATCGCAACAGAAGGCTGGATTTCAGAAGTTGTTTCTACCAGAATAGAAGAGGCCTCGGTAGAAGGCAAGTTATCGGCTGAAGAAAGAACCGCTTGCTCGGTTTCGGCCGAAACCGAGACACTCGTGGATTGCTTAATCGCGTTTTTAGCCGAAACCGCGGACCGCGAGGGTCGGTCCTTTTCTTTGCGCTTTTTGGTTATTTGCGTAGTTGGAGGATCCGACGGCATAATGTAGGCAAAATCGGAGCCGAAAATCTGTTCAGCAAAGTCCGAGTGACGTCTAAGCGTCCGTTGGTTAAAAGAAGCACAGGCTAGACAAGCTGCTACGTCGTGGTCTGGGCCTAAACAATGTATGCAATAGGAGTGGAAATCTTTATGAGGTATTTGTTTCCCACAAGATAAACAGTTATTAACTTTCTCTGACATCGGCTGAGGCAAGAAAGAGTCCCCAACGGGGTACTTAGCTTTATAGAAGTCTTCGAAGTAGTATTCGGTAGTAGTAATCTCTGGATCTGACCGACCGGCACTTGCGAACAGCTTCTGCTTCGGGCGCCACGCGGCAAGAAAGACTGAGGAAAATGGTGTCGGCTGATGCCTTTATACCCGAATAACTGCCGCGATGACGTCGGGTGAAGTGCGACACCAGCCGAAGCCAGACCCAGACTTTGGAATCCGGCCGACCGAAGGGCTGCCTGACGACAGGACAACCCATTTGTAAGGACTGCAGATGCATCCTTGAAGGACATCTGTGTGCGTGCGTACACACATGCAAAATGTTAACACCTAGGGCGACCACATACACGCACACACTGCACCAACACTGCCCCTCCCTGTACTGCTGCCCCTCACCAACACACATACACACACATCAATTGGTGGTATCAGTGGCTGACTCAGGCATACCTAATTCACACCCTGTGCATATGATGACACTGTGCCACCTCCTGCAATCTCCAACATCATTGCAGGAACAGGTAAACACATTGCTGATGCACAGGGTGACTACATAGAAGTGTATTAGTAGTATCATGTTGGTAACAGTACAGTGTGCTGCTATGACTGTGTGTATATCCCAGCATGCCTGCTGCAGTAACTGTATGAATGTCCTGAATTGTTATCTGCACCCATAGTACATACCAAAGTGTAACAGCTGCACATAATTGCATGCCGGTGGTAAGGCTGTCAACAGATAGCCGCATACATGGGTAGCACAGGGGGGAAGCTAACGCAAGCAGTGATATGCAATGGTGGACATGTACAGTAAAGGTGTCAAGTTGCCCACAACGACTATGCAATGTGGATGTTTGCACATGTAGATATGTGTGCAGTACCAATGTAATCCAAATCACAAATAACTATGACATAATATCAGTTCTACCATGGGCATTTGCGCTGTGTATTCCTGGGTACATGTTGATAGTGCCTACATATTTGCATTGTTACTTACTGTTATTGTTACCCCTTCTTTGTTGTACAATGCACTACTACCAGCCCTGCTTACTGTAGCTTTGTTTGCATGCATGTTCACTTGGGGTTCCCTGGAAAACTGCTTACACCTGCAATGCAGAGTTACAGTGCTTCTGTAGACTCCTAGTGACATCTGCATAGCGTACGATACGTATGTCAACTTTACACATGACAGAACGTCACTGTCTGTCCTGTACGCATGTACATTGCCTGTGACACATTGCACATGTCTTAGCTGGCATTTACCCACTTGTGCAGTCATATATGCCAGTGCTATGAAACAGTAGCGGTACACCCACACATACACACCTTCAGTATGTTGTTCCCCAGTGGCCCTATGTGTTGGTACTCACCATGGCAATCACACTACTAGGGTAGCATGTGCAAAGGTAACCTGCGAATCACCTCTATGGTCCATTTGTGGCTTATGTGAGTCATGTGGCAATGTCACAGCTACCACATGTATGCAGTCAGCCATCACCCTTGGCCAGGAACGTACAACACATGTGTGGGATGCCACCACACAGCCAATCTGGGGATTGAGCTCTCTGAACCCAGTAATGCTATAACCTGTCAGGTGGCATGTCATATATACTACATCCTGGACAAACTTCAACCCCAATCCCTGCTGCTACTATTGATAAAACCCCTGAAGATGTTTCTGTTAGTTTTGACCAATTCTTTACTGAGACATTTCAAGCCCTAGCTAGCCATCTACCTCATAGCTCCCCTGGTCCTGAAAGTAGCACCCCTAGAAACCTACTTGCGTTCAGCTGCCAACCAGTCGCCACTTCACTTCTCCGTACCTTGATTGAAAAAGTAAAACCCACTACACTTTCTGCTGATCAACTCCCTGCTGCGTACCTACAAAAATCAGCTGATGCTATTGCTTACCCCGTCTCAAAACTAATCAAACGAACCATGGTAGAATCTAAATTTCCCACCGTCTGGAAAATATCCTATGTAATCCCACTTCACAAAGGAGGCAGCTCTACTGAATTCTCCAATTATAGGCCAATAGCTATACTCTCTCCACTTGCAAAGATTATGGAAACTTTATTCATAGACAATTCATGCACCACCTAATCCAAAATCGCCTTATGGCAGACACTCAGCATGGCTTCCGTCCTCATCACAGCACTACTTCAGGCTTCCTAGCCTTTACTAACACCATAAACCATACTTGCAACACTAATTATATATCCTCAGCCCTCTTTTTGGATCTTTCCAAGGCATACGATATGGTTGATCACCAACTTGCGATCCACACCCTGCAAACATTATGTCTAGATACTGGAGCCTTCCAATGGTTTCAATCCTACCTGCATGGTCGACAGCAGGCTGGCCTCTGGCAGAACAAACTCTCTAACCTTCTACCTAACACCCTCAGAGTACCACAAGGCTTTATACTAGGGCCCTTGCTGTTCTCCATCTTTATTAACGACCTTTATACTGTCATCCCAAAAGTCAGCTGTATCCAATATGCTGATGACTCTACTCTGATCTGCTCAGCCACATCTCCAGTAGAGTTATGGTCAGCTACCCAGACCACCTTTAATACAATAGAAAACTGGCTTTCTGAACATCGTCTGATCCTAAATCCCAAAAAAACTAAACTTTTAGTTATGTACTTACCATAACTTTAGATGTTTGGGATCCATCTCGCCTACATTGTGTACTGATGGGCTCGGAGCCGATCCCTCGGCTCCAACTCGGCACGCTATGCTATAGAGCGAGGCCTCTTATTGGCTGAGCTATTTCTTATCCCAGGATGCACCACCACTAATCCCCCAGATCTTGTTTGTCCGCATTCATGCACACATGCACAATTTGTTTATATAACATTGTTAGATGTTTCAAGATGAAACAACAGGATTCGGACCTTCTGATATCCTCTGATCTCCAAGGAAGGGAGAAGGAGGGTGGGTTATTGGGAATGTGATGAGATGGATCCCAAACATCTAAAGTTATGGTAAGTACATAACTAAAAGATGTTATGTGATCCTATCTCGCCTACATTCTGTACTGATGGGACAGCGTCCCTAGCACCTAAATCCTGGGTGGCTCATTGGAAAACACTCCTGAGCACTGTGGAACCAAATGAAGCTCGTCCTCTAGATGCCACATCCAATTTGTAGTGGGAAATGAAAGTGTGCGGGGAAGACCATGTAGCCGCAGCACAAATGTCACTAATGGCAAGCTTAGAATGAAATGCTATCGAAGTAGCCATAGCCCTTGTAGAATGAGTTTTGACAGAGGTGGTAAGCTCTTTGTTAGAATAAGAATAAGCTTGAGTAATACAGTCCCTGATCCATTTGGCAATAGTGACCTTTGTGACAGCTTTGCCCAATTTATTGTCTGCAAAGGATACAAACAACTGATCTGTTTTCCCTGTTTGTTTGGTCCTGTCTAAATAAAAACGCAACTGCCTGTGGACATCTAATGTGTGGAATATGAATTCCGCTTTGTTAGAATGTTTCGGAAAAAAGACTGGAAGTTCTAATGATTGTTGTAGGCAGAAACTGGAACAAACTTTAGGGACAAAGGAAGGATTTGGCCTGAGAGATACTCTGTCTTTGTGAAAAACCAAGTACGGGGGTTTTACAGACAAAGCTTGAAGCTCTGAAAGTCTTCTGGCAGAAGTAATCGCCACCAGAAAAGCAGTCTTCCACGATAGAAATTTTAGATCACATGTAGCTGCCGGTTCGAAGGGGGAGGAAGTTAAGGCACGTAACACCACATCGAGATCCCATGGAGGAGCAGGATGAGAAATCGGAGGTCTTAAAAGCGCAGCACCTTTCAAGAAGGTCTTACACAATCTGTTGCTCTTTAAAGGTGGGTTTATAGATTCGTAAAAATTGGAAATCGCTGCCAATTGAACCTTGATGGTAGAGACTGAAGAGCCTTGATTGAAAAGAGAAGTTAAAAATTTTAGTACTTCTGCCACGGGAATAGTGATGGGATCCAGGCCCCGGAGTTGAGCCCAAATAGCAAATCTTTTCCATTTGCTAGAATACAGTTTCTTTGTAGCAGACTTATGGGCCGAAGATAATATGTGTACAACCTCTGGATCCAATGTATGACTTCTGACTATAGTCGGAAGAGGAGGAGCCAAGCCGTCAATTTTAAGGTGTGCAGGGACTGGTGGAATAGTCCCGACTGATGAACCAAAAGGTCTGGGATCTGATCCAGGAACCATGGACCTTCCAGAGCATATTTCCGAAGATAGGGAAACCATACTTGACGAGGCCAGTAAGGAGCAACTAAGATCATTTTGCTCCCCAAGAGAGATGCCTTTTGGATGACCCTGGGAAGGAGGGGAACTGGGGGGAAGGCATAAAGCAAGCCGGTGGGCCAAGGACGGGCTAGTGCGTCCATGGGGCTCTTCCCCGGAGCCGGGGTTAGGGAGAAGAATTTTTTGCACTTCGCATTTAGTGGAGTCGCGAAGAGGTCACAACACAGAACTCCCCATCTGCTGAAAATCTGATTTGCAACTGTCATGTTCAGACACCATTCGTGAGGAGAGAGGATGGTTCTGCTCAGTCTGTCGGCTATCACATTGGACTTGCCCGGGATATGAGTAGCCACTAGAAAGCGTTTGGTCGAGACTGCCCATTCCCAGACTCTCATGGCCTCTCTGCAAAGAGGATAGGATCTGGTCTCTCCCTGTTTGTTCAGGTACCAGACAACTGACATGTTGTCTGAGTGAACGGCAATTACGCCCTGAGGGAGGTAATCGTGAAGGGCTTGAAGGGACAGAAGCACCGCCCTCATTTCTAGGATGTTGATATGAAGTAGGGTCTCTTCTGGGTGCCATTTGCCTTGGACTGACCTGCCCATGGAATGCCCCCCCCCACCCCATCTGGGAGGCGTCCATGGTTAAAGTGGCCGCAGGAGGAGGTGGAACAAAGGGTCATCCCTGATCCAAACTGGAGGGCACTAGCCACCAGCGAAGGTCCCGTTTGCATGTTTCCGTGATCCATATGAGGTGACTGAGAGGGAGTTCCTGAAAGGACCACTGAGCTGAAAGAAGCCACTGGAGAATTCTCATGTGCAACCTTGCCAAGGGGACTGGAAGAACCGTGGCGGACATGGATCCCAATAGCTGCAGGACCATTCTGGCTGGGGCTTTGGACCTGGGAAGTAAGGCTTGAACTTGAGTCTGTATGGTTTGTATTCTGTCTGTAGGTAGATAGACCCGCATTTGGTTTGAGTCTATCTCTACCCCTATGAATCTTATTCGTTGAGATGGCAGCAACACAGACTTTGGCCAATTGAAGGTGATTCCAAATTGCCCAGTGATATAGTGGCTTGTAGGCTCCGCAGTAGTAGATGCTTGGAGGTGGCAGTTAGGAGCCAGTCGTCTAGATACGGAAACACCTGGAATCCTAGACTTCTCAGGTGAACAGTCACGACTGCCAAACACTTGGTGAACACCCTGGGGGCTGTGGTGAGACCAAAGGGCAGCGCGTGGAACTGAAAATGACTGCCTCCTAGGCTGAAGCGCAGATGTCTCCTGGACGCTTGATGTACCATGATATGGTAATAAGCGTCCTTGAGATCTATGGAGCACATCCAAACACCTTTCTCCAGCAATGGGAGAATGGTTTGTAGGGTGACCATTCGGAATTTGGACTTTCTGACTGAACGGTTTAGAATGCTGAGGTCCAAAATGGGCCTCATGTCCCCGGTCTTTTTTGGCACCAAAAAGAATCTTGAGTAAGTCCCTAATCCGATCTGGTCTGCGGGGACCGGTTGGATGACTCCTTTTTGCAGCAGCTTTGAAACTTCTGAGGCTGCAGTATCCCGTTGACTGGGTGGCGGGTCCGGGATTTTTTTGGACTTAGGTGGGGAGTGAGAGAAAGGGATGGTGTAACCTCCGGCGATAATTCGAAGCACCCATCGGTCCTGAGTGATACATTCCCAGGCTTTTAGGTGCTTCGAAAAATAACCCCCGACTGGCTCCGGAGCTGCACAGTCAGGCAATCCCTCAGGGACTGTGAAAGGCTGAAGAGCCATGAAAGGACTCTCGGTCTCCAGTGTTGCGAGGGCCTCTGCCGCCTCTGGGACGGTGTCTTCCGGAAGAATTTCCCCCTCCTCTGCTTCTGGAAGGGGGATCCTCCTGCTGAGAGGGGTAAGGCTTCTGAGATCTACGGAACCACATTTTCCCTCCTCTTTTAGCCTTGGGATAAGGCCGAAAGGGAGTGGAAAATCATGCCCCTACTGCAGTCAGAGTCTTACCCTCCTGTTCGCAGCGGGTCAGTGTGTCCTTTACCTTGGGTCCAAACAGGGAGGACCCATCAAAGGCGTCGCAAAGGAAGACTTAAAGGCCTCATGAAATGACACAGGCGGAGCCAGGCTTGTCTCCGTAGAGCAATGCCTGTACTGCCGCTTACTCGCCTTCGGCCGCATAAGAAATGAGCCTCATGGACGAGTTTGAAATGGACGACAATGTAGCCAGCTGAGAGACAACCATCTGGGCCAGCTCCTCAGGCAGGTTACCCAAGAGGGTATCAGAAAGTTCTTTAATCAGATCCCTCTGAAATCTAGTAAAGTGCGTAAGGTAGTTCAAGGACCTTAATGTAAAGGCCGCTGAACTTAGGGTGCGCTTTCCATACTGATCCATGCTCCTAGACTCCTTATTAGGAGGATGGACGGATGTCGAAGCCTCTGCTACATCTTGCTGGGTAGCAGATGCCACCACCAAAGCATCTACAGCCACACCTTTAGTTAGAAACTCTTTTCAGGGGTGCCGAGAGGAACTTATTCGACGAGCAGGCACTGGTTCCACAGAGTCTGGGTGTTCACACGCCCTTTGACAGATCAAATCCAAGAGCTCGTCGAAGGGCGGAGACACCCAGGAGGCAGAGGGCTGAGCCCCGAAGGCCTTAAGGAACACCGACTCATCAGCAGAAGGGGGTTTGGACTGCCAGCCGCCTCGTTGTTTAAGGGCTTCCAGGATGTCTGCAAAGGAGACATCATCCGAGGACGACTTAGGGGACCCCTCTGCATCATCGAGATCAGTGTCTGATGTAAGAGACTCATCAGGGGAGTCAACGTGCTTCCTCTTGCACAATCTTTTCCTGGGGGGTTCTTCCGAAGAAGCTTCAGAAGGACCTCCAGGAGGGGGGGAAACCCCAGTGGGGGTAACCTCAGGCCCCGGGCTCCGCTGTCTAAGGACAGGGGGACTGCCAAAGACCCAGTCTCGGTATGCAGGGAAGGAGCTGGGGAGACCATGGAGGTAGCCAAAGATGATTTGGCTAACGCACTCCTCATAGCCCTGAAGGCGGGACCACCAGAATCCTGGGAGGGTCCCACCTCCGTGGCCACGACAGTAGACGGCACTCCGAAGCCGGCACCGAGAGGAGACTTGGGACCAAAACATCAATCCCAAGCATCCCGGGCCAACGGAAGAAGTCCGCATCAACTCCGACCCAAGAGCCGGAGTTGGAGTAAGTCGGGCCGACCCTAAAACCTCCACGGTTCCACCAGCACCGCTCCAACGGTGCCGAGGCTGTTGGAAGAGGAACCATAGTAGGGAGGTGGACCATCGGCTCGAAGCCAAATGGGCTGGAGCGAAACTAGCTTTGGAACACCGGAGACTGGAAGAGTCTTAGGAGCACCCTGTCGATGTCGAATCAGACATCTTGGATGATCTGGACGATACCGATCGGGTCGAACCGATTTCTCCATCGGCTCCAAAGGACTAGGGACCGCTCGAATGGATTCTATAATTATCGGCCCGAGGGAGATCTCAAGGTAATTTCCTCGGTGCCGACGAGACTCGGCCCGGGGAAGAGTCTGAGCGGCAACCTCATCGGCTCCAATATCAGTGGAGCCGATGAAGGTGACTCGCCTCTCGATGCCCCAGTCCTCGGCTCAAACCAGAGGGTCGAGACTGGAGGCATCGAGGCAGACGTTCGCCTCGGCTCCAAGTCCGTGGAGCCGATGGAGAAGTCTGCCTAGGTTTTGGCAGTCGGTTCCGACTGACTGGTCGGAGCCGACGCTTTCTTCTTTTGAAGGAGAGGAGAGGAAGATAAAGCCTCCTCGAAGGATGGCTTAATTAACCCCTTAAGGATTCATTTGTTTTCCTCTCCTGGAGGACCCTTGATGAGAAGGCGTGACACACGCTACATGATTCTTGTAGGTGCTTGGCACCTAAACAATAGCATACGACGAGGAGTGGTCGTCCGTTATGGACATCTTATAACCACACCTCGCACTTTTTAAACCCGGAGGGTCTATGCTCTTTGGACATGACTAATTTAGATAACACACCTGTCTAAAGAGAAACACACCAAAACTTAACAGTTTAAGAACAAAAAATATAAAGTTTTTTTTTTTTTTTATATAACCACAATACAGTTGTACAAAAAACCACACAGAAAGAGAGAGTCAAGACCCTCTAACTTAAACGGGTACTTGACCCACAAATAAAACACTAGAATAGCAAATAGCAACAGGGGAAGGCCCCTCTAACTAAAACGGGAAACCTTCCCTTGACGAAAACCACAAATTCCTCAACAGAACTGTTCAATACACACTCGTATCACAACAATAGCTGTTAAAACAGCTTTTGGGTTCAAAGCAAGCAAATTCCTGACAGGAAAAGCCTAAATAAATTAGTACTTAGCCCAGCCAAGTTGAGACCACGTCTAAGCTTGTAAGCGGCAAACGAGATCTGGGGGATTAGTGGTGGTGCATCCTGGGATAAGAAATAGCTCAGCCAATAAGAGGCCTCGCTCTATAGCATAGCGTGCCGAGTCGGAGCCGAGGGATCGGCTCCGAGCCCATCAGTACAGAATGTAGGCGAGATAGGATCACATAACATCTGCTGTTATTTCACCAACACGTAGGTCTACCACTTTCACCTTTACCATAACATCAACTGATGGCACAATAATCTCCCCTGACCCATCTACTAAACTATTAGGTGTCATCATAGACAATAATCTCAAATGTGACCTACATGTTAACCAAATTATCAAAGCCATCAATAAAAAACTAGGGTCACTTTACAGAATAAAAGCCTTCCTAACCTCTCCAGCTAAAATTGCCATAGCTCGCTCACACCTTCTTTCAACCCTTCTGTATGCATCCCCTCTACTCTCGAATATGAACAAGACTGTCCTTAACAAACACTCAATTTGCTACAACCACATTGCCAGGTTTGCCACTGGGCTGCCTTTTAGGACACATCATTGCATCAATCTAAATCAGCTTGGTTGGCTTGAACTACCCAGCCTAATACAGTATAACCAACTGATTATGGCCTATAAAATCCTCTATAATCCGGACAATACTCCTGCACTTCAAATATTATCACCCCCATAACAATCCTAGACCGCTTCGATCCTCTAACAAACTACTAATTCAGACTAGCAAATTTAATAACACAGCCGGTGATTCTCTCTTTGCAAACTCTGTAAGTAGATCATGGAACTCACTTCCAGCTGATATTACCTTACTTTCCACCTTAGGTCAATTTAACACTAGACTCAAACAACATTTGTCACTTAACTGGCTATGTCAATGTATCAAGCCTGGCTAACTCGAATGTGTAAAATCTGTTAACCAGTTTACTGTGTAATTTAATTTAATCCTGACTTGTGCTCAGGACTAACTTTAACCTGTGGAACATGTTTAACTTGCTTACTTATGTAATCTCTGTAAATAATCTGTTTGTAATATGTAATGCTGGTATTATGTAATGCTGTATCTGCTTACCCTTGTAGCTTTTCTCCCCGGGCCTCCGCTGGAAATGGACATGCATCCAGTCGGACTATCCCGGTCAACAAATGTAAGATAAATAAATAAATAAATGAAATATATTACAGTGACTACAATACAAGTCAGACATTGACATGCACTGACAGCATGCTGAACACACTGGGGCATACGTGGGGACTCAGAATAGCATCCTGCCTGAGCATCACACACCTCCGCAGCTGGCACACTGGCATATGTTCCGTCGGAACAGAGCACATGCCACACATGGCACACACATCCCGTGTGCCACACACTCACAGCCTGTAGGGCTACACAACACACCTGCTACAGATGTGTCAGGTACCTGTCTTGGGTGCTGCAATGGGGTCCCGCTCAACAGGCTGTATCTGGTGAAGGTCACAGTGATATGCCTCAGGGGCACTATGGTCCACCACAGAACACATGCATACAGGTCAGTCAGAGGCATGGACACATATGACTCACTCATTGACCATGCCAGTATGGCTGACCTGAGACATACCTCCCTGGACTACATGATAGGGAACATAGAATGGATCTCTCAGCATGTGGCACAGGCCAGTATGAGCCTGATCTTGGTTGCCAACATACCCTCACCAGGTATGCTACCACTATATGTGGGAAGGGTGTTGTATGTCTACATTATGCTCAGTCTCCAATGTCATTCATAGGGTATCCGTTGGCTGTCAACGTGTGCTTACATGCTAGGGAAGCCACAATGATGTGCAAGGGTCATCTTGCATGTGACACTCATGGCCCGATGTATAATAGCAAAGCTCCTTGATACACACATACTGCCTTATGCTGCAGGACATGGTTTACATAGCCACCTCCGTGGGTATCACATAGGTTAGGACACTAACAGTGCTGCTACACAACAACAGCAGTGTACACCACAAGATGCATGCACCGGACACTGTCCTCAGCACGGTGAACTGCAATGTCTGTGCAGTACCAGATTCCTGATTCATGGCTCACAGGTGTTACCCATCACTGACAGGTTATGCCCCATACCATGCCTGTCGTCCCCTACACATGTAACACACATGGACAGGGGGGTGGTATCCCAAGGCACCACAGATACACACACCTCCAGGTTGTTGGCACAGCACAAAGCATCAGGGCCTAATCATGTGCAGCTAACAGTGTGTCGGACTGCCATCTGGTTCATAGCCTGGGACACACAACCCTCCCATACACAGGAAGACCACCTATCCTCCATAACAACACTGGCAATATGACAGTCTCAAGAACTGTGTTTATATGGCTGGACTGCATCCAGCCAAACATTGTGCGTGAGCATTACTGTAGCTACAACACACTAGTTGAAGGGTTCACAGCATGTGGTCACTGAATTGTAGTGGAATGACATGTTACCACTACCACAACAGCTGGGAACATGCAGCACCTGTACATCGACTACATGTACACTATATGGCCCAGACCAGATGTGTATCCCCTGCTGTAGGTATTTTACCATATACACCCACACTGTATAGACACATACCGCGTGCGGACTCTGCACAGTAAGACACAGTCATATTGGTATACATTGCAAATACCATTTATCCACTCGAGGCATGTGTCAGACATGGTAACTACTGCAGGTCACAGGTATTTATGTGTATGTGTCACACACATACATCATGTGTGCAATGCCATTGCTGGTTTAGGCAATGGCATGCATTGTTATGTACAAAGACCCACACAAGGTCATAATGTGTGACACAACCACACGTGGCAGTTGTGGGTTACCAAAACATACCTATCTGTACTCTGACAATGGTAATAGACACAGTAGCAGAGCACACTATTGGCATTACTAGCCAACTAGCCCTGTTTGGCTGTACTGATAGTGTGGTGACATCCCCTTTGTTTACTGGGGGAATATGCAGCATCTGGTGTATTGTAGTATTTGCCAAAAGGATCTGTTCTCTCACACTTGCATTTACACACACCCTACTACCCCCACACACACACTTGCAGGATTCATTCCCCTACCTAACTAAGTCACGACACGTGAGAGAGACACATTAGCAAAGCGCACTATTCGGATTACTAGATAGTTCCTCTTCCCTGGCTGTACTTATAGGGTGCTGACAACATCAGTATTTTGAAAGGGTAATGTGCATCAGGTAGTGTGATCTCCTGATTGCCAAAACTAACATATTTTTCATATGGAAATGCACACACACAAACTCCCCACATCCAAACACACACACACTTGCCACTTGTAGGTTTCAAACCCCTATCTAAATATGTTAGGGCACTTGAGAGTGACGCTGAAGCAGGTTGCGCTATTCTGAGTACTGGCAGATGTTTCTTCTCCAGCTGTATGTATAGGGTGCTGTCATCATCACTGTTTGGAAAGGGTAATGTGCATCATGTAGTGTGATCCCCTGATTTCAAAAAAGCACATGTTTTTCATACAGAATTGCACACACACAGAGTCCCCACATCCAAACACACACACACATGCCACTTGCAAGTTTCAAACTCCAACCTAATTATATTATGACACTCGGGAGAGACACATTAGCGGAGTACGCTATTCGAATTACTGGGGGGTTTCCCTTCTCCTGCTGTACTTATACGGTGCTGACATCATCAGTGTTTAGAAAGGGGAATGTGCATCTTGTCGTGTGTTCTCCTAGTTGCCAAAAGTGATATTTCCTTCATACACACTAGCCCCCTCCACATGCACTTAGCATTTGCAGGATTCAAACCCCTACCTAATTATGTTCTGACACTTGAGATGGACACATTAGCAGAGTGCGCTATTCACATTACTGGAAAGCTTCCCTTCTCCTGCTGTACTTATAGGGTGCTGACATCATCTGTGTTTAGAAAGGGGAATGTGCATCCTGTAGTGTGTTCTCCCAGTTGCCAAAAGGGACATTTCCCTCACACAGAATTGCACACACACTAACCCCCCTCATCCAAACACAAACACTTGCAGGATTCAAACCACTACCTAACTATGTTATGACACTTGAGTCGGACGCATTAGCAGAGTGCGCTATTCGCATTACTGAGAGGCTTCCCTTCTCCTGCTGTACTTATAGGATGCTGACATCATCTGTGTTTAGAAAGGGGAATGTGCATCCTGTAGTGTGTTCTCCCAGTTGCCAAAAGGGACATTTCCCTCACACAAAATTGCACACACACTAGCCCCCCTCATCCAAACACAAACACTTGCAGGATTCAAACCACTACCTAACTATGTTATGAGACTTGAGTCGGACGCATTAGCAGAGTGCGCTATTTGCATTACTGGGAGGCTTCTCTTCTCCTGCTGTACTTATAGGGTGCTGACATCATCTAGAAAGGGGAATGTGCATCCTGTAGTGTGTTTTCCCAGTTGCCAAAAGGGACCATTTCCCTCACACAAAATTGCACACACACTAACCCCCCTCATCCAAACACACACACTTGCCATTTGCAGGATTCAAACCACTACCTAACTATGTTATGACACTCGAGTCAGACACATTAGCAGAGTGCACTATTCGCATTACTAGGAGGCTTCCCTTCTCCTGCTGTACTTATAGGGTACTGACATCATCTGTGTTTAGAAAGGGGAATGTGCATCCTGTAGTGTGTTCTCCCAGTTGCCAAAAGTGACATTTCCCTCACACAAAATTGCACAAACACTAACCCCTCTCATCCAAACTTGCCATTTGCAGGATTCAAACGATTACCTAACTATGTTATGACACTCAAGTCGGACACATTAGCAGAGTGTGCTATTCGCATTACTGGGAAGCTTCCCTTCTCCTGCTGTACTTATAGGGTGCTGACATCATCAGTGTTTAGAAAGGGGAATGTGCATCCTGTAGTGTGTTTTCCTAGTTGGCAAAAGGGTTACTTCTTTCATACAGTCTTGAACACACACTAACCCCCTCCACACACACTGAGCATGTACAGGATTCAAACCCCTACCTAATTATGTTAGGACACTTGAGACGGATGCATTAGTGGAGCACACTATTCGCATTACTGAGAGAATTCCCTTCTCCTGCTGCACTTATAGGGTGCTGACATCATCAGTGTTTAGAAAGGGAAATGCGCATCCTGTAGTGTATTGTCCTAGTTGGCAAAAGGGATACTTCTTTCATACAGTCTTGAACACACACTAACCCCCTCCACACACACTGAGCATGTACAGGATTCCAACCCCTACCTAACTATGTTATGGCACTCGAGATGGACACATTAGCAGAGCACGCTATTCACATTACTAGGAGGTTTCTTTTCTCCTGCTGTACTTATAGGGTGCTGAAATCATCAGTGTTTAGAAAGGGAAATGTGCATCCTGTAGTGTGTTTTTCCAGTTGCCAAAAGGGACATTTCCCTCTCACAGCCTTTCACACACACAAACCCCACTCACCCACACATTAAGCATTTGCAGGATTCGAACCCGTACCTAACTATATTATAGCACTTGAGGGAGACACATTAGCAGAGCACACTATCCAAATTACTGGGCATCTGTTCTGCACCTGCAGTATTTATAGGGTGCTGACATCTTTATTTCTACAGAGGTATGTACATGTAGTACTACCTGTCAGGTGGGGGATAGCATATATATGCATTTGCAGCCACCTACGTCAGGGTCAGATATGCACATCGCACTGGCAGGTTATGTTCTATACCATGCTTTGGGAACACAGGACATGTAACACACAACACAACCAGTCCAGAACACCACACCCACATCCAGGACACACACTTAGCTTCCCTGGGAACAGTGCCAGGATATGCAGGTATTCGCATACACCATTCCAGTTGTTAATATCAGGTACAGGCATATTGTGTGTGAGAACTACTCAGGCCTCTACCACTTTACCCTACAGCCACTACAATTTGTGGGTCCATGTGCTATGGCAGAACCACACACCACAGCCACATGGGGGAATACATATTGCACCTGTCCATCTGCAATGTGGGTACTCACTGTTCCACACCAGAGGTAGACCACCATGTTGATATCTGACCATACCCACCTTTCCCTGGACATCCATATCCCATCTCCACCCCCAGGCAAAGTTGTCACTGCACACAAACTGTATTTAGCACAAGCAGACTCTACACTTGTGAAGACTGGGGTGGACGATTTCAGAGGACCCATGCTGGGGGACTATACTGGCCACTCAGCATAATCCTTGACAACTGCATTCTATGAGCATGTGTACGGTTTGCATTGGTCATGCTATCCCACATATACCCATGACTGCTCCACAACAAGACACCTGTCAGCTATACACCAGCCATATATGCACCTTACAACAGACAGAGTGACCTAATACATTGCAGAGCTGTAGCCCACAGAGGGAGGACATCTGTGAACAGTTCCGGCACGGCACTTCATTCACACATACTCATTACAACACAGTGTTGACAGTGGAATCATCCAGAGAATACAGATAGGGCTCCCCTCAGTCTGTTATTGACGGACACCTACTGTCAGAGATCCTCAGCAACCCTCTCACAGCACACACTGACAACATGGCTGTGGCTTAGCACATTCAATCCCTGGGACCTCCACAGTGCCCCTGCTTGACAGAGGCACAGCTCACTAGCCTCACATGTTGCCTTCTGTGACCTACTTTACAGTGGCACAGTAGCCTACTGTCCTGGGGATGCAGATGCCAAGCACACTCTGGCTGAGCTGTCATTCCCTAGGGCAGCAAGCCTAGTATTGACCTCTACACCCATATGTTCAATTGTTGGATGCACAATATTTGTTGTGCTGTTTTACTGTTTGCAGGTCTTTATTGCCATATCATTCCCTGTTCCTATGACCAACTTGTGTATCTGTGGAAGATGTTTGCATATGACGGCGATCCACTATATCACTTATGTCTCTGTAGTCATTTACTGTGTGCACTGGGCAGATTGCTGTGTTGTGGTTGGTTCCTGGACTGACACGTACAAATACCAGATATGTATGGCCAACTGCTAAATGGAGATATGGCCTAAGTGTGTGAGCATGCCCAGTTCAGCCTTTCCATGGCATGTTGTCTGACATATGCCTCATTTATCAAAGTGTGCGAGCATGCCCAGTGTGAGCTTTCCATATGTTGCACTCTGAAGTCCACCACATATTTGGGTGTGTGTGAACTTCAACAATATCTCACATTTATGGTTGTGTATTGGGTGTCATGTTGTGTACTAACTGGCCAACTGCTTCGTGTCTGCCACAACAGGGATTATACTGTGCCTGCAGGGATTGCATGGGATACTTTGCAGACAGTTCTCAACATACTTTCATAATGATCTAACACCGTAGTACCATATAGTGTACTGGTTCAGTACTTTCACTGTGGTGGACAGTATCCTGGGCTTTAGTCCTATGACTGCTTGACATCTTCATAGTGAGCACAACAGACTGTGTAGGGGCCAGTTGTGCACATATGACCATGTTGCATTATGTTCAGATATGGACTACCTACACCAGGCTCGTCCAACATTGCTAGTGTATTCCACAACATGGGTGGGCATTGGCAAACACTAGCCATTTCTGATGCTAGTCACAGGGTGTGTTTGTCCTTCGACACACATTGTAACTGGAGTTTGCCATGACATATGTCATGGTTAGTATACTGTACCTCTGTCTACCTCTGACATAACAGCGATACCCAGGGTTAGCCTACCATCTCCCATCCACTCATCAGGATTCCTCTTGAGGGGTGTCGATATGTGACTCTCTGGCTGACCTGTACCAGGAGTTTACTGAAGAGTGGGGGTGCCTTCTGTGTTATGGATCATTCTGTACAGCTTGTGCTATGTATGTCAGTGCTGGGGTTCAGGTCCCTCATGTGCATAGCTCACTGCCATTCAGATTGTACAAGGTGCAACATGTTCATTCATTCCAGGTTGGACATGGCTTCATACATCAGGCACAGCTTGCCTGTAGTTGGGCAGTATGGCGGTGTGTGGGGCTGCAGTTTGTTTACTCAGGCAACACATGGCATTTGTTCATGCTCTTTGCTACTCCTGGTGGGGTACTGTTGTGGACTTTACAGTTGATGGAGGTGTCTGCTGCGGTATATCCCACAGGGGCTATTGTAGTCACTTGTGATGCTGATGGAGGATGACTGCAGAGCCACAGTGAGTTCCCCTTATCTACATCTGCCAACCTTCATGTTTGGGTGGGTATATAGTATATGTTTCTGCGAACACTACAGCCACATGTCTGCCCAGTGCAGGATATCTATCACCTTTTGTACCCAGGTCTCACATTACATGTTAGGTATGTCATGGGTTAACACCTGTGTGGTAATTTATGGGCACTTACTGTATATCCACGGTGGTTGTCTATACACAGTTCTGCAATTAGCTTGCTGACATGCCTATGGCTACAGTTGTCTGTAGGTGGCCCTTTTGTGGGTTGCTTGTGTCAGCTGGGGGTTGGATATGGTGGGCTGTTTGTACTCTTCTGCATACATGTTCAGTCACAGTCCTTCCATGTTGGCCTATACCTATGGGACATATATACAGAATGGGGGGGGGCCAAGACCAGGCCTTGTGGGATGCCACTCATATCTGCTTTGTAGTCTGACATGGATGCGGCATATGTGACCATGTCAGTTCTGTCCTTGGTCTGGTTTGCAACCCCTCTACTGACATAGGGGTATATATTTAAGCTAGTGAACATATCCATACTGAACTCGTACGGTATTGTCTAGAAGCATGTGCACGGTCCAGCTACACTGTGTGGACCACATTGCCCTCATCAATGACCTTAATGACTGCTTCAAATGGGTCAGACATGTTTAGGGGCAGGTTCTGCAGTTACGACAGCCACACTGTGTAGGGTCCAGTATCAGTATTTCCAAAATAGCCTTCTGTCTGTGGTACATACTGATCCTTTCCATAGCTGTGCAGAACAAGCTTGTCAGGATCCTGGGGTGGTAGTTTGGAGTATCCATTCAGGCAACACCTTTGTTGTGATGGACCACTGTTGTTGTACACTGCTCTTTGGGTACATATCCTGTGGTAAGGCTGACATTGGGCAGTAGTGTGATTTGGCATTCCATTATTCTTGGAGTCCATGTTGGCCACAGCACAGGACACTATCACATACCTTTACTGCTGTGTGTTCTGCTTTGCAGATGATGGCTGTTACCTCAGCATCTGCAATGTCAGGGGACCATCAGTCTGCTGGGATAGGTATTTTGCACTCAGGAGGGGGGGTTTGCACTGCACCTGACACGTTGTATGTTAGCAATATGTGTGTGTGTTTGGTATGTTGTTTGTAATATCTGTGTGATTCAGAGCATATCTGTGGATGCCCAACATGGTTCCTACCATCAGTTGGGTAAGCCTTGTGATTATCCTTAGTGTCCTGTACGTTTTGTATCTTCATAGGTTCATGGGTTCATACTAGGCTATACACCCTAGACCATTAGTAAGCCTAGCCAGAGTGTGTGTGTCTTTCGCCACCCCTTGCTATGTTCTATTATGGCCATTTATGAAGTTCTTCACTGTGCCTCTGTCTGGTCGTGACACAGTGAGGACCCCCAGTATACATGTACGGTCATCCATCCACTTGGCAATATTCCTGTTGAGGGGTGTCAGTGAGGGGCTCTGCCTACCATGGATTGGGATCCTGTTTCTGGGTGTGGGGAGCCTCTGGGTTATTTATCTGTCCCTCCAGCACATCTTATTTCATTATGTGTTGAGGCTGACATCTGTGACTCTCACAGCTCCAATGGCTTTGATTTCCTGTGATGGAGCATGTCTATTACTCCTGTGTTGGACATGGCCTTGTACAACAGACATACAATGCCTCTGTGTAGGCAGTCTGTGACTGCAGTCAGCTGGGGTGTCTACAGCCAGGCAGCATATGACATATATTTCACACCCTTTATCCTGTTGGTGGGGTAACTATGAGGTCTTCCGAACTGCTGCAGGTGTCATGTACGGTACATCCCATATGAGTCATTGTACTAGATTATGGGTCTGATAAGGGAACAGTACAGTGGCACAGTGACCTCTGTTGATGTAGATGTGAATCCTTTCATGATACGGTGTCCAATATCGACAATGTTCATAGCCACATTGGCATTGTGAGTAGATTACTGTCGACCTGTGTCCCTAGGTCCCTGATTACTCCTTGCATACATAATGGTTTGACACCTATGTGGTAATTTGTGTGTACCTTGTCTGGTATTTGGTGGGACATTCATACTGTCCAGTGTCTTCAGGATGTCTGAGTGGAGTTCTTGTGTGTGAGAGTGTGGTCCGTCGCATGCTACAGACTGTACAGCAGTTTTGACTACAGTTAGGTGCACATGGGTGGTCTCCGCTGCTTTGTGCATTGTCAGTTACCTGGCCATATGGGTGTCTGTGCTGCATATGGATACTCCCCCTCCTTTGATGTTTTGGTGCAGGTGTTGGGGCCATAACACATGATAGTAGTGCTGGTGTGCTATCACTAGGCTTGCAGCAGGCTTCTGTCACTGCACAGACATCGATGTTCTCCATAATGGGAAGTGCCTCAGGGGCATGCATATTGCAGTTTACACATCTGGCATTGGTCAGCATTACCCTTATGTTTCCTACCACTTATGTTTTCTAGGGTGGTGGGTAGTCTTTTTGGCCTTGCCTACATACGACTCTATGGAGGCGGTAAAGGCCTTATCCAGTATCCAGTCACACACGAGTAACAGGTGCAAGCCATCCCTGGAACAGCAGCATGGCTTGTCATGCTTGACATCTCAAGCAGACAGACATTAGACCCTCTTGGACTGACAGCTGTAACTGTGTCAGCTGTTAAACATGAGCATTCTGTGTTTGTACTGTGGCATCATTCTTGGTGAGTGTTGGATGCTGCACACAGCCAGTGTCATACCGGCCTGGGGTACATACTCAGAGGGACCATCCATGTCTCTTTTCATATTGCCCAGGGAGGTACATCTCAGGTAATTCACACCAGCATGGACATTGAGTGCATCATATTTCTGCTTGCTTTGGGGTGACCTGCGTACTTGTGTTATGTGGCATTTTGTGGAAGCCTACTCTACCCTTTCCCTTGTTCAGTCTGGTGAGTGGGACAGCAGTGTGTCTGCCTATACAGACACCTATTATGACTGTATCAGGCATGTTGTTTCTCCTTCTGGCCTGTGACTGTTTGGCACACCAGCTTTGCGTACTATTCGTTGCATGTGCTATGTTTGAAGGTTTGAAGGTTGTGGTTGCTTGTGATCTGCTTTGGAGGCTTCTGTTGGTGTGGTGTGTTTGTAATTAAGGCCTCCGGGAATATTTGTCTGTGTTTATGTCTTTGGTTTACAGTTGTGGTAGGTCTATGTGGGACTGGGTTTGTGGTGTATGTGGTTACCTTCTCCTCCTGACTAGTTTTGACAGTACTGAGTTGGTGGAGCTCAACCTCTGGTTTGGATACATGGTTGCATCTATCACATATATTTGTATTTATTGGGGGGTGTTGTGGTTGTCTGTGTACTTGGGACTGGTGTCACATTGCCTCTGGATTCACAGATTCTACTTGTTGTGGCTGGACTTAGTGCATTGTATGTGTGGACATATGTTATTGCCATACTACAGGTCAGTGATTACTTCCCTTTTTATGTTTGCTCTATCATGTGGTGGCTTCCTCATTCTCTTGCATGGTTTGGTAATGGCTGGAGTCCAGCATGCCAGATGCCTGCGTGTATGGCATTGTGTGTTGTTGTTATTTGTGATTGCATACTCCAAGCATTCCTGGCTGTGTTCATGGAATGCCTGTATAACATGTTCTGTGGTGTGTCCCATTTTCTGCACTTGCACAGGGCCTTTCATGGATTCAACATCGGTTTTGAGGGCTGCAACCTATGCTTTACACATGTTTTTCACTGTGGTATTCTGGCCAGGGACTGGGGTCAGGATGTGTATAGCCAGTGTGATTACTCTATGGTCTGGTCTTACCAGTGAGGGGTACACTTCTCATCTTGCCATCCAGTACACATGTTGCTGATTATCACATCCAGTATGCTTACCCCTCTTGTGGGAGTGGTACATTGTTCCTGGGCATTTTGGTTTATGGATTCTGGGAAATTTTCTCCTACTGTGTTGGTGCTAGTATAATGCTCCCGGTGAATGTCTGGGTATTTTCAGTCAAGCAATATAATGTGGTTTGGGGGGATTGATATATTCATGTATTCCGACATAGGCCAGGTGCAGTTCCTGGTATTAGGACAGTAGTCTGCAGCAGGCTATATACTGGGAGGCGGTTTTAGCCATTGGTATCTGACCTTGGCTAGTCCATGCTGCTTCTTGTTGTGGTACCAACATGGGGGTGTGGTTATCCTTGACATTTCTTGCTAGTCACCCTCCTTTTGTAGCTTGTTCCATGTTTTGCGGCTGTACAGCACAGTATGAGGTGTGACCTGGTAGTGTTAGGGTGCTGATGTGAGCCTTGACCCAGTTCTCTATTACAGGACTGGTATCTACATTCTCCATACTGTGTGCATTTACACTGCACACATCTTGCTGTTTAGACATCTGTCATTGGGTAGCATTACATCTAGGTTCCTATCCCTTGTAGAACCTATGAAGGTGGGTTTGTGTTTTGAGACTTACCTATTCAGGGCATGCTGTGGGTACTGACAGCCTTTGCCAGTATCCATGGGGCATGGCATGATAGGTGCACGCCACCCCTAGCAGGTGGTGCATCATGTCATGCTCCGCATGTCTTCCCAGCCTGAAACACATTGGCTCCCCTTCGACTAACTGCATTACTTCAGCCAGTTATTGCACTTGATCATCCCATCGTCATTTTGTGGCTTCATGCTTGGTGAGGGTGGATGTTAGTCAGGGTGCTCATGTGTGCATATAGTACATGGTGTTACATTACTTAACACATGGCATTCATGCCTCAGGTGGTACTGCAGGGCTGCCTCTGTCGGATGCGCATATTACACTTCCCTGTACATGTTTGTGAGCAGGTCATTTCATTTTAGGCATCCATGTTATTATTTGAGTGAGTCAGAGGGGGTATCATTCCCAGGGTTCCTACTGAGCCAGTGTATGTGCTATGCATTGCCTCTTTGCCAAGGCCAGGGCATACTGGGCACGCCTCCTTCTGCCTACTGGGGCAGGCTCAGGTTGTTCCTCCTCTGAGTCATGCTCTGCCTGTGATGGCCTTGGCAATGGTGGGGGGCTGTTTGGCCCGGCCCTATGCTGGTTCTGCTGCAGCTGTTTTCACAAGATCATATTATGTAGCATAGCACATACCATGACAATTTGGGTACATGTAGTTGGTGTGTACTGCAAGGCTCCACCAGATGTGTCCAGACACCGGAACCGTGACTTGAGCAGCCCAAACACACACTCTATTACATTACGTGTTTGTGCTTGTGCCTCATTATGGCATTCCTGTTCAGGTGTGTGTGCGTTTCTGATGGGTGTCATCAGCCACAGCTCCAGTGCATAACCTGCATCCCCCACTAGGTGTCCGTGCGGGATGTCCCCATTTGCAAATGTCTGGTACAGCTGCGTCAAATGCCAGATGTGGGAATCGTGGTAACTCCCAGAGCAGCCAGCACACACATTCATTATTATGCCCTGGGCATCACACATGACCTGGCAGTTGATGGAGGGGAAGCCCTTGCAGTTAATGTAGGCCCTACCCCGCTCACCGGCTGGTGCTTTGATGCGTATGTGCGTGCAGTCTATTGCACCCACTACCTCAGGGTATTCCGCTATTTGCTGGAAGAGACGCATATTGTTGGCCAATACCTCACGGGCATTGGAGAAATATACATGATCACTGACATGTGCTGACATGGCATCCAGGAACTGGTGCAGTACCCTGGAGGCTGATGCCTGTGATATTCCCATCATATCGCCAGTTGGTCTCTGGAAGGTACCTGTTGCTAGTATTCTTAGGCCAACACATACCTTGGTTTCCACTGCGATGGGTTCCCCTCTGTTGGTTCTGTGTGTGAGCCGTGGCCTGCACAGCTCAACTATTTGCTGCAGGAGCTGTCTGTCCACTCTATAGCGTTCTACTATCTCCAGCTCATGTAACCCGTGGTAGGTGACCCTGGGCCTGTACACTCTTCTCTGTCTCCTCACTGTGGGTTGTCTGGCACCATCTGCATTGTAACCACCCTCAGCAAGTTGCCTATGTCTCATTATGACAGCTATGGCAGCCCCTAACATTTCTGCTCTGAGTTCAGCTTTTTCAGTTTTCACTTCTATTAGCTTACTCCTGTCTTGCAGTGTCTCTTAAGAGAAACATCCTGCACTACTGTTTGCAGAGTTTTAAGTGCTGGGCTGGGCTACTATTCTGCCTGTGTAATTGCCTACTTCTAATTGTTTTCACCTGCTAGCTTCAGCAGTTATCCCTGCTAGCTTCCTATTAATTCTGTTGCTTCCTTTTTCCTCTCTGTTTCCTCAGGGGGGAGCAATGTGCATACCATCAGAAACACACTCACAGTGGCTTACACGCGCGTGCACACGTGCTTACACGGTTCAGAATCTACTTATTCGGGTTAAATCGTGCATACACCCGCGCAAACACTGTTACATGTCTGACAACAGCCTCCAACATACTCAGCCTGCCCTACACACACGCACACCCGCACAAACAGTGTTAAATATCTCCCAACACGCTCCCACATGCTCAGTCTGCCTTACACACACGCACACTGCCCTATTCGCGCTTCATGGCGTGCACACGTGCGCATGCATGCCCAGCAAGAAACTTTGGTATAACTAACAGTGTACACCTTACATTTCTTGACTTTCCATGACTTATCTAGTGGCACACGTCTTTCCATGATCTGTGTCTGTCATCTGTCATGTTACACTGACCTCCAATGAACTGCATTTCTTTCTACCATTCCCCCCTGTGATGTCACCTATCTCCTACTCTATTCCTCTCCCTTATGTATCTCTTACACTACTCAGACTGTGCTCATTTGCTATCTGCTGTGAGATTCAGTATCCTAACCCTCATTTACATGAGATTGCCTACTAATGCTTAGTTACATGTCTTAGACTCAGCTTCCCCCTTAGCAACCACTACACGGTGGCCATGTTGTTTTTGGTCTGCTGGTCCCTGCATTGTCATTCCATGTATTGCATGAAACCCACATTTGTGGGTTTATAACCTTCTTTTTTATGATTTTATACAGCGCAGCCCGTTTGCGCGGGGCTGTGCTGGGTTTAAACATCGGCGATCGGCGAAAAAAAAAAATTATATTTTTAATATTTTGGCATTGGGTTATATTGCCAATGGCCACATATTTGGTCATTGGCATTGAAAAATATTTTGAGCTCTCTCTGCTCACTGCTTGGTGTGATGGATTTGAAGTGTTCTTAAGACACTCAGTCTTGCTGGCTAGATTCTGCTAAAATTCAAAGTCTGGTTATATTTGCATTCACAGTCTGTTGCATACAGAAACTTGCAGAATATACACTGATGAGAGAATATACTTTGCAGCATCAACTTTAGAGAGCAGTAACAAATAACTTTTTATAATAAACCAAACGGAAACACGTTGCAGGCTTAAAGTACTGTTCCAACTTTACTTCTCATATAGTACAGATGATGTGAGAGATATAACATTTACCTTAGGACTTGTGTCCCTACCATACCTCTAACATAGCTGGATTTATACAGCTCTTTATATACAGTTTTTAGTCCTGTAGAAACAATACTAAGCTTCCTTGTTTAACAATGTCTTGTAAGAGACCAGCTTTTCTGACAGTGTGAATATCCTGTAACAGTGTCCTGATGTCCATGTAGAAAAACATATTTTTGAGGAAAGACATTGTTCTGTATTCTATTTGGATCTGTGTATAAAACATATGTTCTTGTGCCAATGCTGATAAGCATATCCTGTTTTGTATGCAGAAAAACATATTTTTGAGAAAACACATTGTCAGAGATCAGCTTTTCTGACAGTGTGAACATCCTGTATTTTATTTGGATCTTTGTATAAAAACATCTGTTCTTGTGTCATATCCTGTTTTTCCATGCAGAAAAACATATTTTTGAGAAAACACATTGTCACAGTGTCATAAACATATCCTGTTGTTTTAGGAAACATATTGTGTCCATCCTTATATGCAGAATAACATGTCATTGTTCTTTAAAAGCAGATTTTGCATTTTTGTTCTTGCATACATCCTGTTTGAGTCTGTAAGGGAAAATGTCCATTCTTTAAAAGCAGATTTTGCATTTTTGCTCTTGCATACATCCTGTTTGAGTCTGTAAGGGAAGAATGTCCATTCAGCAGATTCCTTTTCCAAGCCATGGTCATTTAGTATGACTGCTGATCACATATTACTAAACTTTGTTTCTGCATTTAAGCAAGCCTTTTCTTTCAGCACATTTACAACATAATTAATTTCAGACTAATATTCATAAAATCTAACAATTCCCTCTGTTTTTAAACATACTCAAAACATTTTATATAGAAAACACAAGAAACAAACCTTTAGTTTGATACAACAAATCAAAATGCAATTTTACATAGTTAATACAATGATATTAAAGTATTACTACCAAAACTGAATGTATTTAACAACTTTTTCTTTTGCAGACCATTCTGTGAAAATATTTTATCAGTTATGAGCTGTGTCTGCTTTAGTGTTATTATTTTTTTTTAACATGATCAATTTATTCTTTTGCAATCACAGAATTTAATTTATGACTTAGAACTGTTCCATTAACTCTTTGCAGCTGTTAAATTAACTATGAGACAATAACTATGTGCTACTGCAAGCATTTATACACTACTGAAAACACACAATTTCAATGTCATTTTAACCATAACATTGTGGTCATGTCTTTGAACTGCCCATTAACATCTTGGTAAAGTACTGAACTGGGCTTAAATAATAAATATTTGAAAGCTATTATTTTACTGGGGTAAAACCAGTGATATTACAACTTGACAAATTAGTTTTGAACTTATTACAATGTATCCTGATCAGTATGTATTTACACAGACTGCTTGCTGTTCATGCATTTCAATCTAGTAAGTATCCTGGACCCATTGTTTTATTTAAATATGTTTTTTTTCACACATATTCATTACTAGACATTAATTTCATTTGTACTGAATTTTTCTGCATTTGTACATACAAAGACTATCATTTGTACTGAAATTTTCTACATTTGTACATACAAAGACTATAAAGTACATTTAGTCTAATCTTACAAATTTAATAACATTAATATTGAGCAAAATCTTGGAAAATGTTTATGTCTCTTTAGAAATATCTAGTGGAATTGCCACCAAATTCATATGTCCTGTTATTTTAAACTACATAGTCAACAATTATTAAAAATATTCATGCTTTTTATACCAACATTGTTTTGCCAAAAACTTATTAAAAATAGTGACCATTCCTGCTATTAGAAATATTTATGCATTTTGCATATCTTTATTCTGTCTTGTATAGCTTTATCAATTTTAAGCCATCTCTTGTTTTTTAAACTATCTCTTGTATAGCTTTACAGTTTAACAGGTTGTAAATACAATTTAATTCTAAACAATATAATAATAACCATTATGATAGCTATTAACAACTTGTAAAATATCTTATCCTGTCAGGTTTAATCCAGTTTACCAATATTTCTAATACACTAATACTTGTTTTTTCCTCTCCCTAAAAGAGTATTGTCAAGAAGGAATGAGATATTTTTTTCCTCTAGCTTTATTTTAGACCCTTATTGTTTATTTTTATGTAGCTTATTTCAGACCCTTGTTGTTTATTTTTTCTGTAGCTTTATTTCAGACCCTTGTTGTTTATTTTTTCTATAGCTTTATTTCAGACCCTTGTGCAGTACTGCTTATACAGTCAGTGTAAAACTGAGAAAGTGCCCCTCCCTCTTATACAGTCAGTGTAAAACTGAGAAAGTGCCCCTCCCCTTATACAGTCAGTGTAAAACTGAGAAAGTGCCCCTCCCCTTGTAGTACTTCAGCACTGTTTACCTGCCCTATGCTGTGAGAATAGAATGTATGTCAGCCTAACACTATGGTTATACATTTATTTTATTAAATTATGGACTTTTGTCTGATTTGATAATTTTTTATAAAGCTTTTGCTGTTTACTACCTCTAGTATCTATTTACATCCTCCTGCACAATTGATTTGAACTGTATATATACTATAGCCCATGTGCTGGCTGTACTTGATGCAACTGAGGGTTTTTTTGTCCTTTTAACATTTACTTGCAAACAGATTATAAGTGACATCTATGCATAATTGTGGCATTTTATTACAATTACCAAATAGTGTTGCATGTAAACATTTTAACAATTATGTTTTAATAACAATGATGCTTTAGAAAAGCTCAAGCTACTTATCTGGCAATCAGTCTTATTGGTTATCTTATCTTTCCAGCATTTCCTGTAACTATTCATTCAGTCTAGGAAGGTCAGAGCTTACATTTCATACTCTGTAAACTATAGTTAATTCTTTTAGCATTTTTCCTTTAATGTGATTGTGATTTGCATAACTATGCATTTATACAACATAAATAGACATTATTTTACAATTACCTTACATGGATTTCAGTATTTTTTTTTTATTTATTTAACTATTTAACTGTCCTGCCATTAATTTTACAAAAACTGTTTGAATAATACCATCGGTGATTTTCTTTTTAAAATTCAGAACTTTAACTGTTTGGTGTTACTATATAATTATAAACAAATTGTAAAAAACAAAATAGATATTAGTTTAACCAACACATTTATATTTATATTATTTATATTTATATTTGCTGATGTCTGCCTTTTGCTTTTGTGTATTGTAAACAAATGTACTCTAGATGAAAAGAACATACATGCATGTCTGTCTTGTATATGTATATCTTTATACAAGTATGTCATGTCTTGTGACTTTAAATTTTTACTCATCTATTTTTATTTAATTTATATATTATAATACACTAGAACAGTTTTGTTTACCTTTTGACTATGCTAATGAATGGCATTCATATGCTTTACTTTACTGTAGATGTCTTGCTTTAACTGAATGAAAGTAAAACATTTAAGAATGATTTGTCCAGACATCAGATCCTACCATCCTACCATGTATGTTTAACCATTTTCAAAACATAAACATATTATAAAATATATTTCTTTTGCACAGATTAGCTGTGTATGTAGGAAGTTCCCAGTCTCTGTCAGTTCTGCTAATTTATTTCCTTTATCCTGCAACTGCTGTTGAATTTCCTGAAATGTTGCATGGTCTTTCTGACATTCTTTAGTAAGCTGTTCTGCTGAATTTGAAACTCCTATGCACTTTTGAAAAGATGTATGTATAACTTGTCTAAGCTTCCTAAACTCATTGTGTCTGCCTTTTAGAAGTCTATTACATTCCTTTGTAACAAAATGTACTATGGGGTTCTATCAGTAACTGATTTGACTCACATGTGGTGACAGGACATAACTGTTCAACATCAGAATGTAATGGAAACACTTTACCCTTAGTTAATTCTTCAGATCTGTTTTTACAGTCTATTTTTTTAGCAATATGATGCAATATTATTTTATGGCATAATACACAAAATGCAGTTTTTGTTAAATCACAAAATAAACATTTGTCATATTTCACATGGTTTTCTTTGAGATACCAGTCAAATATTGTAATACATTTGCATAATGCCTTACTATCAACCTGCCCTAATAAGGTTTTACATTTACTAATGTGCTGTGTATACCAACATAGCAATTTACTAAAGTTTGGTTTACTCCTGCATGAATTATAAATAATATTCATACTATTTAATAAAAAAACTGTCTAAGAATATACAAACTATGTATGAATGTACAAACTGTCTTAAGAATATAAAAACTCTCTTAAGAATATACAAACTCTTTAACATCATCCACACTAAATATGTGACACAGAAAAAAGTCTTACCAGTTAGCAAGAAAACAGGTGATCAGGCTGCTGTTGCTGATGGCTAGAAATTTTTCAGAGTCACTTGAGAAGCTGGTGAAGCACAACAGGCAGCAGACTACTGTGCTAGTGGACATTCACCTTTTCTTGAAGAATTTATGGCACTGTGAATTTCTTGAACTAGTCTCACTCCGGATTGTAGACGTCTAAAAAACTTTACTACTGCAAGCTGCATAAACTGGAATACTTCTGTTTAGGATTTACACATACGTACAAATGTTAGTTACTGCAATTTAACTGAAGTAACCCTCTGCAGGGCTTACCATCATTCCTCCTGTGTGTGAATGCAGATTGTAGGTTCAAATGCAGGCTAGCTTGCCATTGAAAAAATTATATGGAGCTAGTCACTCAGCTGCCTCGCCATTGAAAAAATATTTTGATCTGCTTACTGGAGCTTACTTGCTTGGTGCTTGGTGTGATGGATTTGAAGTGTTCTTAAGACACTCAGTCTTGCTGGCTAGATTCTGCTAAAATTCAAAGTCTGGTTATATTTGCATTCACAGTCTGTTGCATACAGAAACTTGCAGAATATACACTGATGAGAGAATATACTTTGCAGCATCAACTTTAGAGAGCAGTAACAAATAACTTTTTATAATAAACCAAACGGAAACACGTTGCAGGCTTAAAGTACTGTTCCAACTTTACTTCTCATATAGTACAGATGATGTGAGAGATATAACATTTACCTTAGGACTTGTGTCCCTACCATACCTCTAACATAGCTGGATTTATACAGCTCTTTATATACAGTTTTAGTCCTGTAGAAACAATACTAAGCTTCCTTGTTTAACAATGTCTTGTAAGAGACCAGCTTTTCTGACAGTATGAATATCCTGTAACAGTGTCCTGATGTCCATGTAGAAAAACATATTTTTGAGGAAATACATTGTTCTGTATTCTATTTGGATCTGTGTATAAAACATATGTTCTTGTGCCAATGCTGATAAGCATATCCTGTTTTTTATGCAGAAAAAACATATTTTTGAGAAAACACATTGTCAGAGATCAGCTTTTCTGACAGTGTGAACATCCTGTATTTTATTTGGATCTTTGTATAAAAACATCTGTTCTTGTGTCATATCCTGTTTTTCCATGCAGAAAAACATATTTTTGAGAAAACACATTGTCACAGTGTCATAAACATATCCTGTTGTTTTAGGAAACATATTGTGTCCATCCTTATATGCAGAATAACATGTCATTGTTCTTTAAAAGCAGATTTTGCATTTTTGTTCTTGCATACATCCTGTTTGAGTCTGTAAGGGATAAATGTCCATTCTTTAAAAGCAGATTTTGTATTTTTGCTCTTGCATACATCCTGTTTGAGTCTGTAAGGGAAGAATGTCCATTCAGCAGATTCCTTTTCCAAGCCATGGTCATTTAGTATGACTGCTGATCACATATTACTAAACTTTGTTTCTGCATTTAAGCAAGCCTTTTCTTTCAGCATATTTACAACATAATTAATTTCAGACTAATATTCATAAAATCTAACAGGCATGCTGCCTGGGTCATATGCACCCTTTTTTTGGAGCTGACATGGCTCCATTGTGGAATTTGCAGAAACGTACTCAGTTGTCAACTGAGTACATTTCTGCAGCTAAAACGTCTCTTACACGGACTGGTTTCTGCTTCGTGGATCACTAATATACCTCATTTGCATACCTTTCAGCTGCAAGCGAGGTATTTATCATGTCCACGCCCAGTCCGTGTAAGAGACGTTTTAGCTGGTCTCTTACACGGAGTTTAGGGCTGTTCCTGGATCGCGAAGCTTGCATGGAGTGTTGCATGTCTCTTACACTCCATGCAAGCCTTCGTGAATCCTGCCCTAAGTCTTTTGACAGAATCAAATTATGTCCTCACATTTCTAACAAATGTTCATATCTCTGGAACCACAGGGGTTATGAAAGAAGTATGAATGGCACACTCTCCAGCACAAACTATTTTTATATTTTTTATAGTGATATAGGTAATATTCTTTAGGTTCTAGGTCATAAACAGAATTTTAGAAGTCACAGTAAACACAGTAACAATTGCATTTGTAATATTTTGTAAACAACTTACAATATCTCAGCAACCACACAAGTTACACACATACTGTCAGCAGCATTTTATTCATCTAGATGAGAGCTTTCATATGAAGCTAAGGAGTTATGTCTGTGTTACCTGGTTGTTGAGATATTTTAGAAAAATGTGAATATTATATCTATATGAATTATTGCATAAAAACAACAGTTAATATCTATTTACCTGCATTACACAGAGGTCAAATATTAATGTAGTTGAGTTTGCCATTGCGTAAGCTTTAAGATGAAATCTTTTAAAATCTTGTATCTTGTACATTGCATGGTTTTGGAATTACTGATGCAAACATGAACAAGAAATATTTGACACCTAGAGCCATCAGTAGGAGTTAACTGCAGATGCAACTGGAGGCATCACATAGATGTAATGAGTTAAGGCACAAAGATTTAGATTACTCCTTTGGGGCAGGTGTTCTCCCTACCCCCAATCCTCATATTAGTTTAAGTACTATTACAGCATGAGTGTAGTACGCCAGGTGGCTAGTGTCCCCCCCATCCCCCAAACCCCATCCCGCTGTGTCGGTATAGCACAACTGTAGTTTCCCTGGTGGCTATTGTTTCCCCCCACTCCGACCCCCAAAGTGGCATTTATGTCATTGTGGCACTCAGGTTTACAGTAATCTCTGGTGTCTAGAGGATCCCTCCATCCCCCAATCTCTGTAGTGTCATAGCTACTGTTATGGCACTCGATTTAGAGTTATCACTAGTGTCTAGTGGCTACTCCCACCTGCAATCTCCAAACTGCTGTTGTGTTTTGGTAGATGAACATGGCTATTTGGTAGTGTTCACTACCATGACATGGTGGGGTCAGCTCTGCTGATCTACATGGCTGAGTGAGTTACTGAATTACCTGACACATAGATGCCTTCCTGGAGGTGGTTCCAAGAAAGAGAACATGTATCTAATTAGATTATGACTGCTTCATTAGCATTCAGCATAGCCGCTGAGCCAGTCCTACATGGTTCTGCATGTCTTCATTGCTTAGCACTGTTCCTGAATCCTACAAAAAATCCAAAAGGGTGTAAAATTGAGGTACCTTTATGAATTTCCCCCTATTTTTTCTTCTTTTAATTACAATAATTAACATTACAATATTCTGTTCTTCCATTTATAAACAGTAAATCCATACTGTTGAATTATGTAGCGTGATGTGAGATTTACTAATAAATGATTGTTGCTTTTTATTTTATTTATTTATTTTACAGTTTGTTTACCGGGATAGCCATTGGGCCAAGAAGAGCCCATTTCCAATGGAGTCTCAGGGACAAAAGCTTCATGAACAACAATATAATATGAAGACAATGCATTCACATTAGGAGAACGATGGTATTACACAACATGATAAAAAATCCATGATTGCAGTGAAAATACAGTCAAAAAAGCAAAAGGTAAAATTACACACACATAAATAAGACAATTAAAACAAGAAAAATCCATTGGTGCATATTCCTGTTAAGATTTGTTAAAATGTGAAATAACACAGGGTTGACATTACAGTTTTACATGAAATCTTAGCAGAGTTAAAGTAGGATAGGGGGATAAGAGGTGTCAATCTAAGAAGGGTGGGACAATAAGAAAAAAAAGTAGAGCAAGAGTTGGAGTAAATGAGAAAAGTGAAGATGGTAGTCAGAGAAGCTCAGTGTGATGAAGAGAAGAGAGAAGTAAAGGAGTGTGAGAAACTGGGAAAAAAGAGGTGAGTCATGTGGGATGAGAGCAGGAACATTCCCAGAGGGTTTGGGATGGGAATGAAGCAGGGTCTTAAAGGTAGTGGTTGTCAGTAGTAAGAATAAGAGGTGGCAGGGAGTTCCAGAGGTGAGCTAGGGAAAAGGATAGTAGGCGTTTGCCTGGAGGATGAGCAGGCTTGTGCAGTTCAAGCAAATTCTGGTTATTGGATCCTAGAAGTCTGTTGGGTATGTGCATTTTGAAGGAGGAGGCAAGGGAGGGGCAGACGGAGGGATTAAAGATGAGTTTATGGGCATGAGTAAGCTGAATGTAGGTAAGATGGTTGGGAAGTTTGAGCCAATTTAGTTTGTGTAGAGCATTGCAGTGGCAGGAGGAGGCTTTATAGCTGGTAGGAAACTTAGAAATGTTGTTATAACAGGAGGATAGCTTTGTTTTCAGAGAAGATTGAAGGTTGGTAAGAAGTGGGGCACTATATAGGAGATAAGAAATGAGGAAGGTGTTAGAGTACAAGTTTAGTAGTGGGAGTGATATAGCGGTTATGGTGGTACAGCACACCTAGTTTCTGATAGGTTTTCTTTATATCGGTTAGTAGGTGGGTATCAAATTTTAACTGTTCATCAATAAGAAGTCGTAGAAGCTTTGCATGAGATGCTACCTCAAGACAGGTATTATTTTGACTAGTAATAGAGAACGAGTTCTTATCTATAATGGTACTTTTTGAAGGAGAGAAAACCATAATTTTATTTTTTGATGTGTTGAGTGATAGGTGTTTGTCTATCATCCAACGTTCAGTATAAGAGAAAGCATTCTGAGTTAGTTTTAAGAGAGTGGAGGAGGAAGTGGTGGAGCAGATGATCATATAGTCATCTGCGTATTGAATCAGTTTAGCACTAAGAATGTTTTGGTGGAAGTCATTTATGAAAATGTTGAACAGTAGAGGACCCAATATGGAACCCTGGAGTACGTATGTAGGTGTATTATGGATGGAGGAGGTGGCTTTTTTCCATTTGGCAGCTTGTTGTCTGTCGGAGAGGTAACTAGAAAACCAGTTGACAGAAGAATGGGATAGGTTTAGATTAGAGAGTTTAGATAGGAGAAGGTTATGGGAGATAGTGTCAAAGGCCTTGGATAAGTCCAGAAGCAGGGTGGACACTAGACAGCCATAATCCCAGGGCTTTGTTGATGGTTTTGAGGAAGGAGAGGAGAGCGGTTGTGGTACTGTGGCCTGGTGTAAAACCATGTTGTGTGGGGGTAAGTAGGTGGTTGTCTGTGAGGTAGGGTAGAAGCTGAAGGTGGATACACTTTTCTAGAACTTTTGAGATAGGGGATAAGATAGCGATTGGTCGGAAATTGGGATTGCTGTTATTACCTCCGCTGTGAAGGGGAATGACATAGGCCTTTTTCCACAGTAGGGGTACATAGTTTTCTTTTCTTCTTTACTAGTAGAAATAATACTATAAACGCATTTCTACCTTTTACTGATATTCAGGACTATAGTTTTGATACTGATTAGTAGTGACGTGACATAAAAAGTGATGATAATATACAAAAAAGTATGCTAAAAGAATAACAGGTAATAGACTATCTTTATATTGTATAGAAAGCACTTAGAAGACAATATTTCTGTAGTCATATAGTTATGACTACAGTTTGAAATTTTAACTGCCCTTCTATCTTTTCAGTACCATGTTAAGAGCTTATACAAAGTAATGATTTGTCTTAAAGGGGGAATGGGTGATTAAATAATATTTCAGCAAGATTGATGCTACAATTTTCTAAGTTCTAGATGTTATTTGTTGGGAAACTTACAGCAAGACTACATAGCATATAATGTTTATAAGTAGACAGGACAGGTTTCATATTTATTGAATGAGTCTACAAAAAGTACACATTTCAGAGTGATGGAGTATTTAAGTCACTACAACTGATAGTTCCTGATTAATTTGATATTGGCAAGTTTAAGAATGTTTCTAGAATTAAACAAATATGGATTTTATTGAAGGGGAATGACAGGTATTTCAGGTCATACCTAATGGAAGAAGAGTTTTCCCCTCCAGGTTTGTTTAATTGCTCTTTCATAGATTGGCAGCATTGGTTTCAGGAGAGGATATGTTATCAATATGACTGAAAGTATGTGCAGATGATTTATATATGAAAAACGGTGATGGAAAAATAGATATATGAAAATTAATATCTGACTGCCTGTTGTGCCATATTGCTTTATGCCTCAAAATTATGGAAGGCTGCATGATGTTTAAAAATGGAAGCTGATGTAATTAGTCTTACAGTTAATGTAAATCTTTAGAAATGTGTTGTGTTTCTTGGTAATGCCAAGATGTAAACCTGGCAAAAAATTTTTTCTTTCTTACATGAAAGCAAAATTATGACGTGGGCTAGTTATATCCATAATGCATGTTGATTATGATGGAATTTTAGAATACATAGGAAATGTCACATATGGCTGAGTATAATATGTTCAATGGCATTTCTAGGGTGTTGGCTGCCTATATAAGCTGAACTTGGAGGGTATGTTTCTGACATGTAGTTGAAATAAAATGCTAAATATGTGTAACAGATGAAGCATGAGCCACTATACATAGTAAAGACATTTTTCAGGAGTAGCTATATATAGGGCAGCACAGTGGTGCAGCAGTTAGAGTTGTTGCCTCACAGCAAGAGATTCTCTGGTTCGATTATTGGCTGGAGTGCCTTCTGTGTGCAGTTTACATATCTTTCCTGTGTTCAAGTGGGTTTCCTCTGGGTGATTCGGTTTCCTTCCACATTCCAAAAATATACAACTGGAGCATTTCTCCCTGGGTGTCTGCTGAAAATGGGCTCTGTCCCAGTCAGACTTTCCTAGTAAACAAATGTTAAATAAATTAATAAATAAATAAGTGTGTGTGTGTGTGTGTGTGTGTACATATATATATATATATATATATATATATATATATATATATACATGTGTGTATGACTAAAGATCTAAATACTGACAGTCTAAATATTGACAAAAAATATCTAAAGTTCAAAATAATCACCAGTTAAAAATATCTAAACACAAAATATTGGCAAAGCATAACCATATCCCAAATGTTTTTTTTTTTCAGGGGCAAGTCCCCATGCACCCTCCATACCCCCTGTTAATTATATATACCAACTCTGTATAACAGTAGGGAAAGAGCATATATCCTTCCCTGGTATAACTTAAAATTTGTCAGTATTTTTTTTTCCTTCCTCCAGACAACCAGTGTTCAATTACAGCATAGGATGCTGGAAAAGTTGTGAATGGCTAATGTTAGGTGGGCCATGCCGGGGGAAAGAAGGAGGTTTGGCCTGCTGCTATGCTGACCCCTACAGGAGTGTTAGGGGTGTAACATGTGGCACGACACGGTGGCATGCCAACTACAGTGGACAGAAAGCCAGGGGGACTGGTCTGTGTGGAAGTTTGCAAGTATTTCATATGAAGCAGTGATAGGTGTCATATGGTAGGTACTATGTTACCTTTTACAAAGTAATGGTTTTATTAAAATATTTTAACACCTCATAATGGTAGATTGTGTCTTGTTATCTCTTTCCTATAATAAGGCTTCATGCAAGTTTCTATAGGTATACCATTGTTACTGGCTACTAAAACCAAAAGTGTTATTAAAATGCTATGTAGACCATAGATAAAAAGAAAACAATACTAATTGGCACAGACAAGGGAACTACATAAGTTTTCCTTTTGCATAGATGATTATTTAGTACATCGCTGGTAGAACTATGCAGACGTCCAATGAAAATGTATTCACATCTCTAGACTGTGGCCATGTGGCCAAACATGCCATGTCTTACTAAATATTACAAAAATCATTATGGTGATTAATAAGCCTATTACATTTTAACAACAAAGAAAAATATCAGTAAGTCTGTATTAGAAACCATGTTATGTCACGCTTGTCCTGATAAACAGTTAAGGCACACATCTGGAAGGTTTGACTGTGAGCAAAATCCTGGCAAAGCAACTGGTATCACAAAGTAATAAAGACAAGAAAAGTAAGATAAAGATGTGTAGATGCTTTACCTTATTATCAGGCATCAGCTCAATTGTATCCTGAGCAAAATTAGATGTTGGTCTGATGCGGACAAAGGCTTGGACTCCACTGCTCTTAGCACTCATTGCAACTAAGATCAAATAAGTAAAGACAGAAAAAAATATATACATTAGAGCAGACATAGCTTTATGTAGTGAAGTTTCCTGTACATGACTGTGTTTTTATCTGAATTCTAGACAAAATTACTAACCCAGCCTGGAACAATATTTTATTACTTTTCTAATTTTACACTGCGTTTCATTCAAACACTTTTAATGCTAGTCTAACCTGAGTCTGAGTCATACAAAAAGTGCCACAGAAACTATACAAGTCAGCCCAACATTTTCCATTTTTAATGGTAACTAAAATATTTTACAGCAAGATAACGACAACAAAAAATACTAATTTACTAAAGTGGAATTTATATTACTAGCTGATTAAACTACCTGTAATTTGTTATCTGGACCATTGTTAGACCAAAAAAAATTATTTGTGTTACATGAATTTCATAAATACCTTGGTTAATACAAAATTCTACATACGGTAAGCAAAAAGAAATTAACCTTAGTTGAAGAAGAAACTGATGCTGAACTTATTCTGATGCTTCAGATACACGTATAATTAATTAATTAACCAGAGCCACCCCTCAATTACATGCTACAATTTGTATTGCATATTCAGTTTGTAGGAGGAAGCCACAGGACAACCTCCCCATAAACTCTGATTGCAGAATTCCAGGATCAAATGACTTGCTTTTGACAGATAACTGGTAATACCCAACTACTTGTGTTAGCCAGTATCAAAGCAGAGACAGGTAGACACTGCTATGTGTTAAATCCACCAGTGCCAAATACCTAGACAGAAAGGGAAAAAGTGATCATAATTTCCTTTACTGTTTTTCTTAAAAAGATCTAGACCTCACCCCCAGCTCAGTCTTCCCACTGCAGACATATCTCCCTCCAGCCACATCCATACTTAATAGTCAGAATTTCAGGATCATAATTTTCCTCCAGGCATACCTCTCAACCTCTTAGTGCAAGAAATCTGAACAAAGCCTGACAAAAAAGTGGGACAAAGGTCCAAACATAGGAACATATTTTAAAAACTGCTCATAAACTTAGAAAGTTGCTAGAGTAACAGGGTTTGTGTTAACATACATTTTCTGAAGGATTTGAATTGTGAAACTCAAAAGTATGTCATTATTTAATGATTTCAGTCCTCAGATCATCCCAGTGATTTGACAGAAAACCACAATTTTATGAGGAATCGACCAAAAATATGAGGCAAAAATCTGGACATTCTGCGAAAATCTGGACAATTGACAGATATGCCTCTAGGTGGACATCTTCATTCTTCAGTGCCACACTGCAAACTATAAAGTAACTATAAGTTAAATTTATTTCAGGCCGACTGAAATAGGCATGTCAACAAATGACCACAAAGTAATCTGCTTTTCAATAACTCTGATCCAGACTTTGAAGACAGCATCTATATTCAAGTAACATTCCACTGATATGTCTGAAAAAAAATCCTATTAATCAGCAAAACTGTCTGCAGCAGTGATTTCAAAATATTTACTGGTACAATTTATGAAGAATTCTCATAAATGTGCATGCTGAAAAAAATGTAGGCATTTAGAAAACCTTCAGTTTCATAAGCTCAAAGTTTTGAATATCAAGCGTGTGATCTAAAGGCCTTCCAGAGATTGACTGATGTAACCCTTCATCTCTATTCCTTACCAAAAATTCATCAAATGATTCTTTAAATACAGAGAAAGTTCAACCAAAAAGCAGCAACTGCCAAAACGCTAGCTGCTAGAATCTCACAGAACAAACTTCAGCAAAAAAGATGACTGCGGAACTGTAAAAAAGACGTTGTTTAATGGATAAGGTTAAGCGCTTTCTCTCGCAACGCGAGCTTCATCAGAACACCATTATACTGATATCATTCCTTTAAATACCCAAATTGGCGCCAAAATAGCGCGAAACACATAGGAAATACATATTTTTTAAAAAATGTCATAGTTCAAGTACAAATCATTAAAACATGTAAAACAGTTGAAACAAGTGAAATCAACTGTGTATAAAATAAAAACATTCTTGTGCAAGTAAATTACACACAGAATCACTGATCTAACAGAAGTGCTGGTTTTAAAGACATACTGTCATTGATCCCTGGTGGCGTTACAGCATCAGTATATAATTGCCACCAGAGCTCTTTGTAAGCCAAATAATTTTTTAAATCACCTCCCCTAGGATTTCTCTTGACAACCTCTAAAATGGCAAATTTAAATACATGGTTGTCACCTAATTCTAATATATGCCTACAAAGGGCATTTTTAGTGTCTTTTTTCCTAATGCAGTACAAGTGTCTATAAATTCTTTGCCTTAGTTGCCGTTCAGTTTTTCCTACGTAGTAGGTTTTGCAACTTTGACAAACTGCGATGTAAACTACCATGGTGGTCCTGCAGTTTCCCTTGCAAAATACCAATTCGGTTTGACCTACATTTTCCAAAATAATTCCGCTGTTTTCATAAATGGAACCGCATTGTCTGCAGTTACCACATTTAGTTGTATGTATGACCGACAACTGTTTCGGAAATTTTTCCTGTTCTAAAATACTCTTGATATTTCTTCCCATCTTGTAGACAAAGTTGGGATGAGATCCAACGATGTGTGCAATTTGTTCAGATGTAGACAAAATGTACCAATTTTTTCGTAAAATGTTTTTCAACACATGACTGAAAGGACCAAATTCAAGTATACAAGCTCTACTAAAATTGCCCTGTCCAGAATCAGATCCATATTTTACTACTGACCTATGTTCCATGGTTAGTAAATCAGTATTACCTGCCCCTAATAAGGGGGAATACAACAGCAAAATATTAGAGGACACAGCTTCTTATGTTATAAGTGAGTGGGGAAAGAAATATTCCCCCTTATTAGGGGCAGGTAATACTGATTTACTAACCATGGAACATAGGTCAGTAGTTAAATATGGATCTGATTCTGGACAGGGCAATTTTAGTAGAGCTTGTATACTTGAATTTGGTCCTTTCAGTCATGTGTTGAAAAACATTTTACGAAAAAATTGGTACATTTTGTCTACATCTGAACAAATTGCACACATCGTTGGATCTCATCCCAACTTTGTCTACAAGATGGGAAGAAATATCAAGAGTATTTTAGAACAGGAAAAATTTCCGAAACAGTTGTCGGTCATACATACAACTAAATGTGGTAACTGCAGACAATGCGGTTCCATTTATGAAAACAGCGGAATCATTTTGGAAAATGTAGGTCAAACCGAATTGGTATTTTGCAAGGGAAACTGCAGGACCACCATGGTAGTTTACATCGCAGTTTGTCAAAGTTGCAAAACCTACTACGTAGGAAAAACTGAACGCAACTAAGGCAAAGAATTTATAGACACTTGTACTGCATTAGGAAAAAAGACACTAAAAATGCCCTTTGTAGGCATATATTAGAATTAGGTGACAACCATGTATTTAAATTTGCCATTTTAGAGGTTGTCAAGAGAAATCCTAGGGGAGGTGATTTAAAAAACTATTTGGCTTACAAAGAGCTCTGGTGGCAATTATATACTGATGCTGTAACGCCACCAGGGATCAATGACAGTATGTCTTTAAAACCAGCACTTGTTAGATCAGTGATTCTGTGTGTAATTTACTTGCACAAGAATGTTTTTATTTTATACACAGTTGATTTCACTTGTTTCAACTGTTTTACATGTTTTAATGATTTGTACTTGAACTATGACATTTTTTAAAAAATATGTATTTCCTATGTGTTTCGCGCTATTTTGGCGCCAATTTGGGTATTTAAAGGAATGATATCAGTATAATGGTGTTCTGATGAAGCTTCGTAGAGAAAGCGCTTAACCTTATCCATTAAACAACGTCTTTTTTACAGTTCCGCAGTCATCTTTTTTGCTGAAGTTTGTTCTGTGAGATTCTAGCAGCTAGCGTTTTGGCAGTTGCTGCTTTTTGGTTGAACTTTGTGTGGATCCATTACGCTGACTTCTGTTGTTAAATACAGAGAAAGACATGCATTATTTAGTAGAGTAGCAGTAGTAGTTTGTTTTATAATCTAGGCTGAATCTGTGTCACAGACTCATACCTCTTTTCCCATTGGCTATACTTACTTTCAGTGATTAGCGATCTGACCTCGTGTTAGTCCCGTGAGCTATGTTTTCTAAACAAAGTGTTTCTAAAGCAATCAGATCCAAAACAGTCTTGAAATGAATGAACATTCAATGGATATGGTTTGATGTTCAGCCATTTGATGTAAGTTTAATTCGACGGCTGAACATAGACCCAAAGTAGTCAGTGTCTAGACATCTCTGCAGCAGTGTTACATCTGCAGGAGAAATAAACACAAATTATGGATAGTTATCTTTAGGTTAAATTAGATCCAAGAGCAGAGCTCTGGCTGAAGGAACTAATACAACTTACTCCAGAGGCATTAAGACAGTAAATAAAACTTTTCTAAGCTGCCAAATCCCTGTCCCATCCCATAATGCACAACCTTCTCCTACTCAATTAGTTAAGGCCCACAGTAAAGCTCACAGATAAAAGTAGAAAGCAAAAACATAAAAAATGAAGGTAGAAAGTGGGTTGGTTACTTCTTGTAGTTGCAGCTCTTGTTACAAAGCTAACATTAAGATAACTTCCCGTACCTTTTGTGTCTGATAATGCAGAGCTCCATTTGTAGCAACCAATAGTACAGTGTCTCCAGCTCAAACATGCTAGGTGTTTGTCTTCTCAAACACTGTTTTGATATCAGTGGCTCCTAGTGAGTCCCAAATCTAGGAGTTACAGTCAATGAGTCATACAGTGTGAAGAAATATTGTAATAATGTAGGCAGGTATAATACAGATCTAATCAAGAATGTACCATATAGAAATAGGGTGCACATCAGAGGATGTCAAAAGATGATGTTTTAGAATAAGTTCAATGAGGGTACCCATGCCTTACAGGACAGAATAATATGACTAAGCAGAGACTTACAAAGTTTTCTTTTTGACCACAACTTTTTTTCTTTATTTAGTTTGCACATGTGCCAAATACCAAGACGGGGTCAGTAAAGCAATATGAATAGTATATTTCTATGTTTTTTTGATGTGATAAGGGCAATAGCAAATGCTTTGGAGTGTTCCAAAGAACAGCTGTTCAGAAAGTAGCAATGCCATGGCAATAAACAGCATTGGATTAAGTGTACCTTATGCCCAGGCTACTTTCAAAAGAATGGGTCCCCTGCACACATTTTTAGAACCATACATAAATGCATGTTTTTTTTTAATTCACCTTACCAATTGCTTTAAATTATATTCTTGTTTATTAGAGCAACATTTGTTAGAGTATGTCTTAAATTCGTAGTTCTGAACATTTTTCCAGTGATCAGTGAAACAAAACGCATTAATCAATAATGACAACTGTACCCATTTCAAAATATTTCAATCATAACAGACCACTCAAACTGCTGCTGTTATAATCCACCAATATCCATACTTGTCTAGAAATGCAGTGCCAGCTGCCCTTGAAGAATAAATAGCCTGCATTGCATTAAAAAACTGGTGCTTTGATGACATTGCTGTAACATTTCCTGAACTAGATAAGCTATGTAATAGGGAATGGCTGGAAAAAACAACTAGGCATGTAGTCCAGGTGACTATTAAGGAGCCTAGCTCAAATTCCCCTCACAGAACTGTCTAGTTAAGTGACTTGCTCCTAACTACACAGTAGGTAAATGACGGTGGAAAGATTCAAACTTCAAAACACTGCTAATTGATAATGAGCTCTTTGAGCCGCACAATTCCAAATCAGGACCTGAGGGAGTCTTATCACCCTAGTGGAGACCATGTTTCTGAAACCCAGCCTGTGTTTGAAGTTGTCTACATTAAGGATGTCAGGAACAAGATAGATGCACCTATGGAAATGTGCAGCTGTAGCAGGGGAAACAGAAACATTCCTACATAATGCTCCTACGTAGAACATACAAATAATATTATGACTCTTGAGTAACTCAGGTTTAGTGTAGGTAATTATGACATTTGCTTTTATGAATACAGACTGCAGACATGAAACTGGTCACAGTTAAAGTGCACTTTGCAATTCCGTCACACTGTTCATTAATGCAGAAGGCTGTACAACTGAAGAATTTTGTATCACCTTACAATGAAATATAGGAGTATAATCATTTTTTTTTCAAACCAGAATGGTACATAATTTTTATTATCAAACTCATTCCCTCAATGCAGCTCTTTTGAGAGTGTACTTTTAACTCCCAGTGAGTGTGGTTTGAGCCTTTAAAAAATTAAGTTATTACCTTACAGTTCAAACAAACATTCATATCTCTGGAACCATAAGTGTTATTACAAAACTGTAAATGACAAACTATTCAGGATAAAATTAAACTTTACATTAGTGACATTCATTCAGTTTGATGTTTTAAACTGGATTTTATTAGCCAAAATAAAGGCAGTGAATATTAATTTTGTAATGTTGTATAAAAAGCTTATAATATCTCAGTAATCATTCAAGCAAGGCACATACTGCTACTAGAATTTTCTTCATACTGCTGTGAGCTTTCATATGAGACTATGCAGTTCTGTCTGTGTTAACTAAATGTTGAAATATTTAGAGAAATTCGACAATTATTACAATCCAAATAAACAGTATACAAATAATATTCAATATCTTTTTAGTCACATTAGAAATAGGTCAACTATCAATATAATTGTGTTTGCCATCATGCATGCTTTAAGATGAAATCTTCTGGTACCTTGTATGTACCACAATTTTGGAATTATTAATGTAAATATGAACAAGCAAAATTTGACGCCTAGAGGCATTAGTAGGAAGTAACTGCAGACATGCCTGAAGGTGCACTAAGCTGTAATAAGTTAAGAACACCCAGCACTGCTACAAACATATCCACAATGGCACTAACTACTCTGATCCAGTGGCTATTGCTAACATACTGGCAAGTAAGTTTAGTGCCAATGTCTCCCCAGGAAAGCTATTCCAAACCCACTTTTTTCTGATAGAATCAAGTCATCAATCATCACAAATCAGCGTGTACTGAAGGTACACTCCAAAACAAAGAATACTTCATCCAAGGGGCCTGACAACATACCCAGTTGCCTAAAGGACTTCCCAAATGTCTGCACACTGATCAACAGCTTAAATTCAGCTCTCCCAGTGTGAAAACAGAAACTGAGAAACTACAGCCAGTGATATTGTCAACTTGAGTAAAATTCAGTTACTAACTATTAAGTACACTGTCTGAATGCCTGATACATTGGTTAACAAGGCTCTATCTAAAGCTAAAAACACTGCCTCCATGGGACCAGATGGTGTCCCAGGCTGTGTCATACGCAAGCTCCAAAAGAAATTAACCCCGCATCTTAATACCTTGTTCAGTCTCAGCCTCTCCACAGGATATGTGCCCATAGAATGGCACATGGCAACAGTGGTCCCGCTACACAAGGGTGGGGCCACAACTGACCCTGGGAACTACCGATCAATAAGCCTGACCAGTCTGATCTGTAAGGCTATGGAGCGAATCATTATGGAACTCATAAATGGAGAGATTGGGAACCTCCAGTCGCTGGACCCCACAAAGTTCGGCTTCATCAAGGGCAGATCATGCCTCCTGAACCTGGTGGATTTCTTTGAGACAGTTACTCAGGCTATCGATAAAGGAAAGGAGGTACACACGGCTTACCTTGACCTTGCTAAAGCATTTGACACCATTCCCCATTCAGGTATTATTAATAAGCTCACCAGCCTGGGAATAAACCCTTACGTCACAAGATGGATCGCAAACTGGCTCTCAGACAGATCCCATAAAGTAAGAGTAGCGGGATCTATGTCCGAATCCAGACCAGTAATGAGTGGTGTGCCTCAGGGCTCTGTCCTGGGGCTCTTCCTGTTTGGCATATACTTCTCAGAAGTACAGGCAAGCACAGAAGGGCTGTGGCTGACTAAGTTTGCGGACGACTGCAAACTGGGTGCTATAACAGAGTCTCCGGCCGACATGGAGATCCTACAGAAGGGCCTAAATGAGACTGATGCATGATGTCAAAGCCATGGTCTCAAGCTAAATGCAAAAAAATGCGTAGTAAGCCCCTTTGGAAAAAAAAGAGTACCCGCAAACTACAACATAGGAGGTAATCCCCTGAAATCTGAAGAAGAAATAAGGGATCTAGGGACTCAAGTAGATAGTCAGCTTTCCTTTGATAACCATGTTGCCAAAGTGGTTAGAAAATCCTTCTATGTGACCCATCTGATCATGAAAGGGTTCGCATCAAGATCTAAGGATGTAATGGTGCCCCTCTACTCTTCCCTCATCAGACCCATTATTGAGTACAATGCGCCAATTGGAATGTACCTGGCTAGACATCTCCAGCAGCTGGAGAGACCACAGAGGTACCTAACCAAGAGGATTACTGGCCTCAAACAGTTGCCCTATGCAGCACGATTGAAAAAGCTAAGACTGTTCTCTGTTGCATACCGCTTTCTCAGAGGCGATCTCTGTCTAACATACAGAGCCATGTCCAACCCAGAATTGTTGAACATGCTCCATCTTAGCAAAACCAAATCTACTCGAGCTACACACCCTAGGGATATAAACCTCAACACAACAATGAATAGAACATGCTGGAGGGATAGATTCCCTTCACAGAGACTTCCCTTACTATGGAACAGGGTCCCTATCTACATAAGATAGAGCCCCTCACTATCACTCTTCAAGAGGAACCTTGATGAGTGGATGGGTAACAGAAAGTTCACACTGGGGATCACACCAACAGCACTACTAGATAGGGGCCAAGGGTACTAGCTGCTAGTACAAGGGTCTAGGGGAACTACTAAAGGGGCAGTGAATACCGCACAATGTGGCTGGGCTAATATATGCCTTCGGGCAGATAGCCCAGTACTAACCTATGAACCTATGAACCTATAAAGGAAACTAAGAGAGTCTGAAAGAAAATCAACTAGAAAAGGTGAAAAGAAAACACTGAATGGGCAGAATCATGCAGCTGTTCAGCAAAAAGCAGTTCAAGCTCCAGCTTTGGTAAAAGACAGCTTCCAGTAATCTGGAGGAAAAAATAAGTCAAGTATGCTCACAGCTGAATAAAATAAATGAATCACTGAAGGAGTATACTAACTCAAATAATAAATGACTGGAAAAATGAAAGAAGCTTTAAACAGACGTTCAGATGTACTGACAAAACTGCAAAAATCAGAGGTTGAAATAAAGAAAAGGCTGCCTAAGTATGAGACTGCTCAAGAAGAGATCTTTCAAAAACTGGTAGAATTAGAGGACAGAATACATTGGGAAAATTTGGCATTTTCTGCTGTTCCACAGAAACTAGAAGAAAAAGACCATATTACGTTTATGAAAGTACAAATAAGCAATTGGAATGGCATTCCACAGCAGGAACTGTTAATTGAAAGGGTACATCGTGTGTATGCTTTGAGAAAATAGGCAAGACCTGGTCATTAGCAACATGGGTGACCGGTGTTCCACACCAGAGGTCATTCCCTCATTAGTCAGATCCAACCACAAACTAATCAGCCTGGACTTCCACATCCCACTCCCACCCCTCATTAGGGAAACCACAGTAAAAAATTTCTCCAAAGCCAACTTCACGCATCTTAAGACAGAAGTGACAAACTTCACAACACCCATGCAGGTAGACAATAGAGGTACGACTGCTGAATCCTACACAAATGCACTTTATAAGCACTTACATGAGTGCATGTATCATGCTATCCCTAACAGAACCAAGATGCTATCCTCCAAAAAAAGGAAGCCAATCTGGTGGTCCTCTGCCATAAACAAACTCTACAACAGAAGAAAGAAACTGTTGCAAAAAAAGAATAAAATCCCATGACTGGAAGAACTCCCTGGTCAGCCTCAGTAAGAAGCTGAGATGCCGCATAAAATCCTCCAAAGCTAGTTATGAAAACAAAATTGCAACTGATTCTAAAAACAACCACAAAGCATTCTATAGCTATGTCAAGAATCTCAATGGAAACACTCAGATCTGCTCTGAGGTACAGCACAATGGCACTAAATATACAGAACCAACTTATACTGCCAACATCCTGGCAGAAAGGTTCAGTGCTAACTTTACCCCCCCAACTCACCCCCAAAGGGCCCATCTCTATACCGGAAGAATGCAAAGTTCCTGTAATCATGGCTGCACAGGTAAAAACCACACTTTCCAAAGCCAAGAACACAGCATATATTTGACCTGAAAACATCCCAGGCTGTGTTCTACATGAACTACAGAATTAAATGGCACCCCACCTAAGCACCATGTTCAATCATAGCCTCACCTCAGGCTTTGTGGCCACTGAATGGTGCACAGTGACGGTTATCCCACTCCACAAAGGGGGAGCCACCACAGAGCCTGGGAACAACCATCCCATTAGCCTAATGAGCCTGGTCTGCAAGGCCATGGAACATATCATCATGGAACTTATAAACAAAGACATTGGTAATCTCCAAACTCTGGACCCCACCCAGTTCAGGTTTGCAAAAGGCAGATCATGTCTCCTAAACCTGATTGACTTCTTTGAAGCAGTCACCAAAGCCGTAGACCAGTGACAAGTGGAGTACCACAGGGTTCAGTCCTGGGTCCTCTCCTGTTTGATATCTACTTTTCTGAAGTACAGCCTAACACAGAAGGTCTTTGGGTAACGAAGTTGGCAGATGACTGCAAACTAGGAGCCATAACAAACTCCTAATGATGTGGACATCCTACAAAAGGGCCTCACTGAGACAGATGCCTGGTGTCAAAGCCATGGCCTCAAGCTCAATGCCAAAAAGTGCATTGTCATCCCCTTTGGTAAAAACTATGTACACATGAGCTACCACATAGGCGGTAGTCTACTTAACACTGAAAGTGTGTGTAAGAGACCTTGGGACACAGGTGAACAGTAGTCTCTCCTTTGATAATCACATCGCCACAGTAGTCAGGAAATCCTTCTACGTGGCACACCTCATCACAAAAGGTTTCTCATCCAGGAAAAAAGAGGTCATTGTTCCCCTCTACTCGTCACTCATTAGACCCATTATAGAGTACAATGCCCCCTTTGGTATGTACCTCACAAGACATCTACAGCAACTGGAAAGGCCACAGAAATACCTCACAAAGAGGATTACCAGCCTCAAACAGGTGCCCTACGCAGACTGTCTCAAAAAACTCCAGCTTTACTCCGTCACATATCGCCTACTCAGAGGTGATCTCTGCCTAACATTCAAAGCTATGTCAAACCCAGAGCTGTTGGACATGCTCCACTTAAAGAAATCCCAATCCCTCCAAGCTACATGCTCTAGGGACCTAAACCTTGTCATCACAATAAACAGAACATGCTGGAGGGATAGAGTCCTCTCCCAGAGACATCCCATACTCTGGAACAAACTACCTATCTATATCAAACAAAGCTCCTCATTAGCACTCTTCAAGAAAAATCTTGATGATGGGATGGGAAATAGGAAATTCACCCCAGGGATCACCTCTGTGGCTCTTAGGCGAAAGCCAGGGTACCATTTTGGCTAGGCTTCTATAGGCCCTAGAGCTGATAGCCTAGTAACTACCTATGAACCTATGATGAGTTGGCAAACTTTAAAAACTCCTACAAAATACTTTGTCTGGAATACTGGATGAGCAAATTAGTGTAACTAGGTAGATTGGTTCATAGGATGATACTAGGCTATTAGCCTGGAGATCATTATAACCCTAGCCAAGAATTTTGCCCATGTTCCCTCAAAGTCAACACCTGTTTCCCCTGTCCAGCAGGGACACAGGTGGAATCCCAGGGGTATATTTTCTGTTTCCCATCCAGTCATCCAGGTTCCTCTTAAAGAGGGCTAGAGCTGTACTCTGCTTGACATGGAGAGAGGAGTCTATTCCATAGATGGGGGGGGGGGTTTGCGACAGCAAGTCCTGTTAATGTCACACACCAGGTTCAGGCCTTGTGTGCGAGTTGCATGAGTGAAGTTTGTCTTACGGATATGCAGCAACTCCATCAAAGCTGGGTCTGAAATGGCCTTGTATGCCAGGCACAGGTCACCTCTGAGCAGTCTGTATGAGACTGAGTAGAGGGACAGGGCTTTTAGCCTATCTTTATAGTGTAGGTGTTTGAGACCCTGGAATTTCCTGGTCAGGAACTTCTGTGGTCTCTCCAACTGCTGCATGAGCTTGGCACAGTACATGCTGAAGGGGGCATTGTACTCAATAATGGGTCTGATAAGGGAGGACTACAGGGATGTTATGACCTCCTTGTTCCTGGATGAAATACCCTTATTTATGAGGTGGGCCTTGTAGAAAGCCTTCCATACAATGGAGGCAATGTGATGGTCAAAAGTCAGGTTGCTATCAACCTGGGTGCCCAAATCCCTCATGACTGACTGCATTCTTAGTACACTCTTATTAGTGTGATACTTAGTGAGGATGACATTTTCCACAAAGGGGATAATGATGCATTTCTTGGCATTCAGTCTGAGGCCATGCTTCTGGCACCAATCATTAGTCTGGGTAACGCCCTGTTGGAGAATGTTCACATCACTAGGGGAATTTAAGACAGCGCCCAGCTTGCAGTCATCTGCCAACAGGGTCAGCCACAGACCACTGGTTTTGACTTGCACCTCAGAAAAGTATATCCCAAACAGTAGCAGCCCCAAGACCAATCCTTGGGGTACACCACTCATTATGGGTCTACTACTAGTCTACTACTAGAGGTGGCTTCCTCTACTTTGTGGGTTTTATCAGTGAGCCAGTTAGCTACACATCTGGTAACATACAGGTTGATGCCTAGCTGGGAGAGTTTATCTGTGAAGTCTGAGTGGGGAATAGTATCAAAGGCTTTGGCTAGGTCAAGGTAGGTGGTGTGCACCGTCTTCCCCTCGTCCATGGCTTTGGCGACTGTTTCAAAGAAGTCAGCCAGGTTTAACAGGCATGATCTCCCTGTGACAAAACCAAACTGTGTGGGGTCAAGCATTTGGAGGTTGCCAATGTCCTTGTTTATAAGGTCCATGATAATATGTTCCATGGCCTTGCAGATCAGGCCAGTTAGGATGATGGGCCTATAATTGGCTGGGTCAGTGGATGCTCCACCTTTGTGTAGAGGGATTCAGCTGGGATGAAGCTGGTGCTCAGGCTTTGGTTGAATAGGGTGTCTAATGGAGATGAGAGCTCATGCCTGAGTTCATGTAGGATTCAGCCAGGGATGTTATTAGGTCCCATGGAAACTGTATTTTTTGCCTTTGGGAGGGCATTAAGGACCTGTTTCCTGGTGATGAGAGGAGCGGGGCAGGTGCTGGGGATGTCCTGGTTTACTGATGGGGGGATAGGAGGGTGAAGTTTTCACTGAACCTGTCTGCCAGCGGGTTGGCTATATCTATGGCATTTGTATATGTGGTGTTATTGAACACCAGCTCAGAGCAGATTTGGGTGTTGCCTTTGAGATTATGGACATATGTGAAGAAGGCCTTGTGATTGTCCTTGGTGGATGTGGCCAATTTGGACTTGAAGTTATTCTTAGAGGATTTCACCAGTGACCTTATTTGCTTGTTCAGACAAAGGAGAGATTGCTTCCTACTTGGCACCTGCATCTTCTTGGCCCTGGACAGCAATTTCTTCCTTCTGTTATAGAGTTTGTTTATTGCTGCTGTCCATCAGACAGGTTTACTCTTCTTTGAGGAAGATAATTTAGTCCTGTCAGGTATTGCTGAGTCCATACAGCTATGTAGGTGCTCATATAGTTTTTTGGTGTAGGCTTGGACATTAGTACTAGTTCCAACTGAAGGGACAGTAGCTGTGAAGCTGCTTATACCTGCTCTGAGGACATTGCAGTCAGCTTTGGAAAGGTTTTTTCATTTGTCTCTGATGGGGGGGCAGGGGAGATGGTGACTTAAAAAGTGATCGCTTTATGTTCCAGATCTTACTAAGGAAGATGACACTGTAGGAGTGCTACAGTGGCTATTCATGTTGGTGAGGACCAGGTCCGGAAAATTTTCACCTCTCATAGGGGTGTCAACCATCTGATCCAATGCATTGGCATTGACGAAATCAAGGAATCTTTGGGCATTCATGTTTGGGCTAGGATATGTTATCCAGTCTATGGTTGGGTAGTTAAACTCCAATGCCCTAGATCAACTTATCCACACCCCCACCAGGGGCAACAATATCCTAGACCTAGTCATTACCAACATGAGTGACCGGTGTTCCACACCTGGTCAACTCCTTGTTGGTCCGATCCGACCATAAGCTAATCACCCTTGATATCCACATCCCACCCCCACCCCCCATTATGGAAACCACAGTAAAAAATTTCTCCAAAGCCAAATTCATGCTTCTTAAGACAGAAGTAGTGAACTTCATGACACCCATGCAGCTGGACAATACAGTTACAACTGATGAATCCTACACAAATGCACTCTATAAGCACTTACATGAGTGCATGGATCGTACTATCCCAAACAGAACCAAGACACTATCTCCAAAAAAGGAAGCCAATATGGTGGTTCCCTGCCATAAATAAACTGTACAACAGAAGGAAGAAACTGTTGCAAAAGAGTAAAATCCCATGAGTGGAGGAGCTCCCTGGTCAGCCTCAGTAAGAAGATGAGATCCCTTATAAGATCCTCCATAGCTAGCTACGGAAATAAAATGGCCACTAATTCCAAGGACAACCATAAAGCATTCTATAGCTATGTCAAGAATCTCAATGGCAACACCCAGATCTGCTCTGAGTTACAGCACAAAGGCACGAAAATTACAGAACCAACTGATATTGCCAACATCCTGGCAGATAGGTTCAGTGCTAACTTTACCCCCCTCACCCCCTAAAGGGCCCATATCTATACAGGAAGAATGCAGAGTCCCTGTAATCACAACTATGCGGGTGAAAGCTGCACTCTCTAAAGCCAAAAACACAGCATCCATGGGACCGGACAACATCCCAGGCTGCGTTTTGCACGAACTTCAGAATGAACTGGCTCCCCACTTAAGCACCATGTTCAATAATAGCCTTGCATCAGGCTTTGTGCCCACTGAATGGCGCACAGCGACAGTTATCCCACTCCACAAAGGGGGAGCCACCACTGATCCCGGGAACTATAGACCTATTAGCCTGCCGAGCCTGGTCTGCAAAGCCATGGAACGTATCATCATGGAACTCATAAACAAAGACATTGGTAAGCTCCAAGCTCTGGATCCCACCCAGTTCGGGTTTGTGAAAGGCAGGTCATGCCTCTTGAACCTGATCGACTTCTTTGAGGCAGTCACCAAAGCCGTAGGTGAGGGTAAGGTGGTTCACACAGCCTATCTTGACCTCTCCAAGGCTTTCGACACCATCCCCCATTCTGGAATTATAGCTAAACTCAATAAATTAGGCATAAATCCCTACGTCACAAGATGGGTTGCCAACTGGCTCACTGACAGAACCCACACTGTAAAATTTGCAGACTCCAAATATGACCTCAAACCAGTGACAAGTGGAGTATCACAGGGTTCCGTCCTGGGAACGCTCCTGTTTGGTATCTACTTCTCTGAAGTACAGGCTAACACAGAAGGCCTCTGGCTAACAAAGTTCACAGATGACTGCAAACTAGGAGCCATAGTCAAGTCCCCAAATGATGTGAACATCCTACAGAAGGGCCTCTCTGAGACAGATGCCTGGTGTCAGAGCCATGGCCTTAAGCTCAGTGCCAAAAAGTGCAGTGTCATCCCCTTTGGTAAAAACTCTGTACCCATGAACTACCATATAGGCAGCAATCTACTAAACACCGAATGCGTGATAAGAGACCTTGGGACCCAGGTGGACAGTAGTCTCTCCTTTGATAGTCACATCGCCACAGTAGTCAGGAAGTCCTTCTACATGGCACACCTCATCATAAAAGGGTTATCATCCAGGAAAAAAGAGGTCATTGTTCCCCTCTACTCGACCAACTATAGAGTACAATGCCCCTTTTGGAATGTACCTCACAAGACATCTGCAGTAGCTGGAAAGGCCACAGAAGTACCTCACAAAGAGGATTACTGTACTCAAACAAATGCCCTACACTGACCGCCTCAAAAAACTCCAGCTTTACTCTGTAGCATATCGCCTACTCAGAGGTGATCTCTGCCTAACATATAAAGCTATGTCAAACCCAGAGCTGTTGTACATGCTACACCTAAAGAAATCCCAATCCCTCCGAGCTACACGCTCTAGGGACCTAAACCTTGTCACCACAATAAACAGGACATGCTGGAGGGATAGATTCCTATCCCGAGACTTCCCATACTCTGGAACAGGCTACCCATCTATGTCAAGCAAAGTTCTTCATTAGCACTCTTCAAGAAAAATCTTGATGAGTGGATGGGAAATAGGAAATATACCCCGAGGATCACTTCTGTGTCTCTACTCGACAGTGGCACAGGAAAATAACTTTCTTGGGTGGCGTAAGCCAGGGAACCTTGTTGACTAGGCTTGTGTAGGCCCTTGGGCCGATAGCCTAGTACCTACCTATGAACCTATGAATCTATAAAGTCACCTAGGATCAGTGTAGAGGGTTGAATCTTGATGGATTCAAGTAAGTCCAGATAGGTAAAGTATGTGTCCTGATTCATGCTTGGGGGGGGGGGTCTGTAGCTAGCTATGATTTTAATAGGTGTTTTCTCAACAGTTAACTGCACTTGGAGTGTTTCCTGTGTGTCATACTGTTTGACCAGCCTGGAGGTGTGTATGACTTTGATAAATATTGAAACTCCACCTCGTTTCACTTTGTAGCCCTCCATTTGGGGTCTGAAAGTATGGTAGGCTGGGGTGCTCTCCACAGCTTTGAACCTGGCTTCAGTGACTGCACAAATGTCAGCATCCTCCAGGGCAAGGAATGCTTGCAATGAGTGCAGTTTCATGCTAAGTCTCCTAGCATTTAGGAGCATGACCTTTAAATTTCATGTATAAGAATGTTTCATGTTGGTAATTTTGTGCTCATGTCTTTGCCTACAAAAAGGCACTATGGGGGAGGCAAGAGCCTTTGCCAGAAGCCTAAAGCCCAGTGAAAACAGATGAAGGTCATCTCTGGCAAAGCATTGTGGTCTGTCAATCATGTCCTCCCAGGCTATCAGGTACTGGATCCTCTTGGAATGACACCGGAAACTAAGCTAATTGTTAAAGTCAGTCATTTTCTGTTTGTATTGAGGTATCATTCTGGGTGATGGTAGGATGCTGCTTAATGCTAGAGACATACCTGCCTGGGACACATATTCAGTGAGCTCAATCATGTCTCTCTTCATATAGTTCAGAGAGGTACATCTCATGTCATTCACACCAACATGGACTATGACAAGTCATAACAGTACCTGTTGTTAAGATACTTGAGTTTGTTGGTACACCTTGTTTGCTGTAGCATAGACTAGATCCAGGCCTGCTGAATCTAGCTTTGTTTGTATAACTTGAGCACTAATCCAGGCATTCTTTAAAGTATTCAATTGTATTTATTACTGCTTGGTAGTAACTTGATTAAAGTGCAGCTATCATTCTAAGTCTTTTGGATTAAGCACTTGGGCTTCAGACCAGTTGTTTTACATTAGGAAGGTTTGTGGCTTGCACTGTGGTGGCAGGACAGATAGCTTACATCCTTCTAAGTTGGGAACTGCTGATTGAGGGCTCAGTGTCTGTTATTCTAAAAGTGTATTAATTCTGGTTTAAGCACTTGGGCTTCAGGCCAGTTGTTTTACATTAAGAAGGTTTGTGGTCTGCACTGTAGTGGCAGAACATGTAGCTTACATCCTTCTAAATTGGGAACTGCTGATTGAGGGCTCAGTGTCTGTTATTCTAAAAGTGTATTAGTTCTGGTTTAAGCACTTGGGCTTCAGGCCAGTTATTTTACATTAAGAAGGTTCGTGGTCTGCACTCTTGTGGGAGGAGAGGCTGGACTCTGCCCTTCTGTACTGTGAATTTCTGGTTAAAGGCTTATAGTGCCTGCATATTTGAACTGTTTCTTACTGAAATTGGTACATCTTGTTTGGTGTAGCATAGACTAGATCCAGGCCTGCTGAATCTAGCTTTATTTGTATGCTTGTTGTTTGTTTGCTTGTTATTTCCCTGAAATGCTAATTCCACCTAAAACGCGGCTTTTCAGCGCTTCAGTGGATCCCTAGTGATATCTGCATTGCTTACTGTACTTATTTCCTTGTTTCACTTGAAAGAAAGTTACTGTTTGCATTTTTGCATTTAAGTTACCTGTAACACATTGCATTTAAGTTACCTGGCACTTGCTCACTAAAGCAATTATATAAGTCAGCACTAAAATATTAAAAGCACTACACCCTCACAAACTCCCCTTGAGTACCTCATTCCCCATTGGCCCTTTTTTTTCAATTATAAAGGAATTCCCAATACTATTCTAGCATGTCCAAAGGTCAGTTGCCAATCTCCTCTCCAGTCCAGCTGGTGAATCTGGGAATCTTGAGGCAATGTTACAACTGCCTTATGTACACAGACAACCCTCTCCTCCTCCCAACAAATTCCAACACATGTGAGAGATGCAACCATATAGCCATACTGGAGGCTAAGCTCTCTCAACTCAGTACTGGCAAAACCAGTCAGGAGGAGAAAGAAACCACACTCACTACAATTCCAGTCTCACATAGACCTACCATGACAGCAAACCAAACACATAAACACACAAAAACATACTCGGAGGCTCTAAATAAAAATCTGCCTAAGCAGCAGAGACCACCAAAGCAGACACCCAAGCAACTGCTACCCCAAAACAAAACACGTGCAACACATAGCTCACAAAGCCAGTGTGCCGAACAGTCACAGCCCTTAAGGCTAAACAACACACCTGATACACTTGTAATAGGTGACTCTATTGTCAGGCACACTAACGTCCCGCTCACCAGGCTGAACCAGGAGAAGGTCACGGTGAGCTGCCTGTCGGGCGCTAGGATCTGCCACATAACACAAGCACTCAGGTCACTCCAAGGCAAGTACAAATATGACTCAGTCATTGTCCGTGCTGGTGTGAATGACCTCAGATGTACCTCCCTGGACTACATGAAAAGAGACATAGAGGAGCTCTCTGAGCATGTAGCATCTTACCCTCACCAAGAATGATGCCACAATATGAAGACAAGATGATCAATTTCAACAATTGGCTTAAGTACTGGTGTCATTCAAAGGGGATCCAATGCCTGTCAGCCTGGGATGACATGCTCAACAAGCCATGATGCTTCGCTAGGGACGGCTTGCACCTGTCACCCCTGGGCTTTCGGATATTGGCAAAGGCTCTTGCTACCCCCATAGTGCCTTTTTTAGGCAAGGCTCAAAAGACAAACCCACCTCCATAGGTATCACAAGGGATAAGAAACTAAGAGTAATACTACTCAATGCCAGAAGTCTAAACCTCAAGATGCACACACTCAAAACTCTCCTTAGCATGGAGAACATCGATATCTGTGCAGTAACAGAAACCTGGTTCAAGGCTCCCGAGAGCACCCCAGCACTACCAGGTTATACCTCATACCATGCTTTTCGGCCCCAAAACTTGGACCGAACCACAAAAGGAGGGGGAGTATCAATATTCGTCAAAGATACCCACACCTCCAGGTTGGTGGCACAGCACGAAGCATCAGAGACTATCCATGTGCAACTAACAGTGGGTAAAACTGCCTTCCAGTTTATAGCCTGCTACAGACCACCCTCCCAAACCCAGGAACCCCACTCGGTCTTCCTGAGAACACTGGATAATATGAAGGTCTCTCCAAACACCATTATATTGGGCGACTTCAACTACCCAAACATAGACTGGGAGCATTACTCTAGCTCCAACACCCTAGCCCAAAGGTTCCTAGAATTTATAAACTCAAATGCTATGGAACAACTTGTTACCACTCCCACAAGAGGGGAAAACATACTCAACCTGATCATCACCAACATGGGGACTCTATGCTCCAGACCAGAAGTGTATCCCTCACTGGTAAGATCAGACCATAAACTAATCTCACTGGATATTCACATCTCGACTCCACCCCCTGCCCTGAAAACCACAGTGAAAAATTTCTCTAAAGCAAATTTCACACTCCTCAAAACAGAGGTGGAATCCTTCAAAGCCCCCGGGCCTGTGGAAAATACGGCCCAGACCACAGAATCCTTTATAAACACATTCTATGAACACCTTCAGGAATACATGGATCATGCAATCCCAAATAAAACCAAGACCCAATCCTCCAAAGGCAGACGTCCTGTCTGGTGGACCCCAGCCATAAACAAACTATACAATAGAAGGAGAAAGCTACTACTACATGACAGAGCAAAATCCCAAAAAGGGAAGGCATCTCTGATCAGTATTAGCAAAAAACTACGGGCACTCATAAAATCGTCTAAGGCCAGCTTCGAGAGAAAAATTGCACAGGACACTAAGGATAATCACAAGGCTTTCTTTAGTTATATTAGGAACCTGGGTGGGAATTCCCAGATATGCTCAGAATTAGTCCAAAATGACAAAAAATACACCAAACCCACAGACATTGCCAACTTCCTAGCTGACAGGTTCAGTGCAAACCCCCCCCTCCCCACCAAAAGGGAAAATATCTATCCCAGCAGAGTGCTGCCCCCCTGGACATCTCAGATGCTCAGGTAAGAGCTGCCCTCTCCAAAGCAAAAAAACACAGCATCAATGGGACCAGACGGTGTCCCGGGCTGCATCCTACATGAACTCCAAGAAGAGCTAAACCCAAACATAAAACTACTGTTCAATCTCAGCCTTACTACAGGATATGTACCCAAAGAGTGGCGTACAGCAACAGTGGTCCCTCTCCACAAAGGTGGTGCCTTAACGGATCCTGGAAACTATCCTTATATATATAAGCCTGACTAGCTTGGTCTGCAAAGCTATGGAAAGGATCATCACGGACCTCATAAATAAAGATATTGGGGACCTACAGACACTGGATCCTACCCAGTTCGGCTTTGTTAAGGGCAGATCCTGCCTCTTAAACCTGGTTGATTTCTTTGAAACAGTCACCAAGGCCATTGACGAGGGTAGGGTGGCCCACAAAGCCTACCTGGACCTCGCAAAAGCCTTTGATACAATACCCCACTCAGGCATTATAGATAAGCTCACCAGCTTAAATATAAACCCCTATGTCACTAGATGGGTTGCAAACTGGCTCAAGGACAGAATTCACATGGTTAGAATTGCTGGAGCCATGTCAGACTCCAAACCAGTTACAAGTGGCGTCCCACAAGGCTCGGTCCTGGGACCTCTCTTGTTCGGTATATATTTCTCGGAGGTACAGGCCAACACAGAAGGACTGTGGCTGACCAAGTTCGCAGATGACTGCAAACTGGGTGCCATAATCGACTCTCCAGCCGACACAAGCATCCTCCAAAAGGGCCTCACAGAAACAGACAACTGGTGCCAGAGCTATGGCCTCAAGCTAAACACCAAAAAGTCTATAGTCACCCCCTTTGGCAAAAACAAAGTGCCCACAAATTACCACATAGGTGGCAATCCATTAACCAAGGCCATTGACGAGGGGAAGGTGGTCCACACAGCCTACCTGGACCTCGCAAAAGCCTTCGATACAATACCCCACTCGGGCATTATAGATAAGCTCACCAGCTTAAATATAAACCCCTATGTCACTAGATGGGTTGCAAACTGGCTCAAGGACAGAACCCAAGTAACTAAGGGAGTACACATTGTATTGTCTGATGAAATCTTTTGGACGAAAACGTATGTGCATTGGAAACATTAATAAACCAGCTTCCCTTGAGCTTTATGGTGTAATCATTCGTTTTTGTACAGCTTGTTCTCAGAATTGGTGTTATAAACCAGAACTAAGACTCTTTTAGAATAACAGACACTAAGCCTTCAACCAGCAACTCCCAACTTAGAAGGATGTAAGCTACCTTTCCTGCCACAAGAGTGCAGACCACAAACCTTCTTAATGTAAAACAACTGGCCTGAAGCCCAAGTGCTTAAACCAAAAGGCTTAGAATAACAGTTACAATTTAATCAGGCTACTAACAAGTAGTAATAAATACAGCAGAATAAATGCAATTGAGTACTTTTAAGAACAGGCAGCAAAAGCAAAATAAAGCAATAAAGTAGGAAGAAACACAAATACAATAAAATCAGATGAATAAAGTGCAATTATTTTTTAGGTTAAGTGGGATGGGATCAAACACAATAATTTAAGGTTGAGAAACTAAGGGGTGGGCCTTCCCAAATAATCTTTCTCTACTCAGTAAAATAAGCTAATGAGATGGGATTGGAGGAGTGTCCAAAATGAGATTTATAGTAGGGGCAGGCAACTCAAAGCCACCAAATTTAAGAACTCAGCAAGGACTGGGCGAGTGGGAGGGGGGATTTCAAAACTCCAACAGAACAGAAAACTTAAAACAAAACAAATGTAATACTAGAATAAGATACAAAATAGAAGTGATCAAATCTTAAATAAAGAGCTTCAAATCAAAATTAAATGCAGAGATGTGTGATACTCAGAGCAATGCAAACCACACAAACACTTCAGCTAACTATAGATATTTCTAAATAAAAGAGCAATTCTGTCTCTCAGCTCCTCCCACTAATTAACTGATGCTATTCACAGTTTGCAAAGGAATTATTTGGTAACTTTTTAACTGACCCTAGCCAAAATCTCTTAAAACTCCAACAGAACAGAAACCTTAAAACAAAACAAATGTAATACTAGAATAAGATACAAAATAGAAGTGATCAAACCTTAAATAAAGAGCTTCAAATCAAAATTATTTATTTGAGCTTGGATAAAGGATATAAATTGCCTAGACACAGTACGACATTGTTAAGTTTAAGTCTTATGGCTGCCAAAAAAGCAGCTTCTAGAAAATGGAAATCAAAATCTAAACCAACTATACTTGAAGTAGTGAATATTGCAACAGAGGTAAAAGAAAAGGAAGTGGGATCTTTAGAAAAGGGTAACTAAATTAAAATAGAAAAAATGGAAATTGTGGGAACAATACATGTATAAAAATGTTTTGTAGTAGGAATGAGGCCTAAGAGAAGGCAGGAATTGAATAATTTATAAATGTTGCATATATTATTTGAGATATATATATATATATATATATATATATATATATATATATATATATATATATATATATGTAATGTATAATGCTTGTGAATGTGAATTTAATTTTTTTTTACTTTTATGCAAATGTAAGTTTACCTATGTCACAAGTGATAATTCAGTAAAGGTACTTGAAAAACATACCCAGTTGCCAAAGTAACAGCGTTAAGCAAGCATTGGGGAACCCACTCCTTAAACTCTTCAATTTGAGAGAATCAGCTGACTTTGTCCCATTGGAGTGGCTCGTGGTTGTTATGATGTCACTCTCAAGGGTCAACCCACCAGACATCCTAGGAATTACAGACCTATCTGTCTAATAAGTCTCATATACAAAGCCATGGAATTTATCATAACTGACCTAATTAACTATGATATCAAAATCCTTATCAGACTCAACCCCCTAGCAGTTTGGCTTTGTCAAGTATAAATCCAGTCAAATGAATATTGTGAATTTCTTTAATAGGGTTGCTCAGGCTATAGACTGTGGACAAACTGTCCAGTTAGCATAAATTGACTTCACCAAAAGCAACTCAATATCATACCACATGCAAATATAATAAACAAATTGACTGAACTCCAAACTGACCCATATGTGGTTAGATAGATAGATAGCAAAATGGCTTGGAGAGAGGACTTACACAGTGAGAGTGAGGGGGAAGCATCCCCTGAGAACATGAAGACAACCAGTGGAGTTCCACAGGGATCTGCTCGGGGATCTAAGTTGTCCCGTAGCTATTTTTCCACTCTCCATTCATCAGTTAGTAAATCTGGTTAACAGAGTTTGCAAATGACTGAAATCCTGTTGTTATCATCAAGTCTCCCTCTGGCATGCATGCCTTCAACAGGAGATTGCACTTGTCAATAACTGGTATACTAAAAATGGGCTCAAACTCAATGCCAATGTACCATTTATTAAGCATTTATTAAGCATCCCTAGCTCCCGCTTATAGAATAGATTGCACACCACTTCAAAATGAAAATGTCATAAGACATGTATGTAACTGGGTAGACATTTTCCTTATGTTTGACTATCAAGTTGCTACAGTGGATAGAAACTCCTTGTACCTTGCACAGCTCATAGCTAAAAGTAATTCTTCCACATCAGAAGAAGTCCTCACCTCCTTGTAGTCTGCACTGATTAGATCCATCACGGAGTACAATGCCCCCTTTAGGATGTACCTTTCTACACATATGAAGCAATTAGACAACAGATCTTAGGCTTCAAAGACTTGAGCTATCAAGAAAAAAATGGAGGCTTTGTCCCAATACTCAATTTCATATAGACTCCTTTAATACTGATGTGTGCCTTGCTTGTACAGCTATAAGGACTCCAGTAGTCTATGAACTCTTATACCTCAATGAAATCAAACCGTCCGGCTAACAATAGGGAAAGATATCTAAATATATTCCAAAAAATAAATAAATAAGACAAATAAGAGGTATAGACTTGTCACACAGCATCTATCCCTTCTCTAGAAGAATCTCTCTCTCTCTAAGTTAAGCAGTGTGACAGACAGTCTGCCTTTAAAAAGGAGTTGTAGCTGGATGGGCATTTATAAATGTACCCCTAGTATAACTGGCTTGACCCTCTATGAGAAGACAGACCCTAAAGGAGTTGTAGCTGGATGGGCATTTATAAATGTACCCCTAGTATAACTGGCTTGACCCTCTATGAGAAGACAGACCCTAAGTGTGGGTACTGGCAAGGCAGTAATGGCCTTGTAACTCCTATGATAATATGACCCCACTCAACACTGCTGAAAACATTAAAAAAATAAAGCACAGTCTGTGGTCTGTCTTATCACATAATTAAATCCATAAACAGAAAGAAAGTCTAAAAACAATAACATTAAAAGCTCCAAAAATGGAACTGGTTAGTGAGCTTTTAATAATAAAATTAAGGACTTTCTTCCTGAACAACTTAAGAGAATGAAGTCATTTTCAAGTTTTCTGAGATGAAAACTACTCATTTCTCAAGTCAGATAAACAGTTTGATTTCTTATTTTTGTTTTAATTTCTATTTTATTGAGGCCTATGAATTTGCCAACTTTATACTGTATAAATAGTCCAACATCCAAACAGCCTGAACAGTAAAGTGTACAGTACAGCATGTGTACTTCATTACACAGAGCAGTGGCTTGTAGTTCAGTGCAAGAAAAATGAAGTTGGTAGCACTAGTTACAGCTGGGTGACTTCCTTTCAACAATAACAAAAAAACAGGTAAACTGGCTCAAGTCTATCCATAATAAAAAGTTATATCCTCACTGACATATATACATATATATATATATATATATATATATATATATATATATATATATATTTATATTGTACATACGCACAAAAAATCCACTTTGTACAGATTAAAAAAATTGGTCTCATGGTCTGACTCTTAAACCAGTAGCCTTTTGACTTGTGAATTTATTTCATGACTGGCTGACCATTACTAGATTTTATATATTGAGAAGTTCAAAATGTGGACCCACACAAAATTGGTTTGCACTCTCATCTGGATAACTGGTCTGTTGACTGTGGTTGGACTTTAATAAAAGTTTGTTTTTTCCTCTCACTTCAGTGCTGGCCTGGTTTGTTTTCTGCTTTTGATTTTTGTCTGGGCCTTTGCACTTGTCATACATGCGGAATTTCTGTTGTTGCTTTCTGATTTTCACATTTCACTGGTGGCGTTAGTTGTGAGAGGTTTTATGTTCTGACTCTCCATTCGGGAGAGTCTTCAGCCAGTCTTTTCCATTTTGGGCTTTATTTGAGTGGACTCAACAGTGGATTTACAGTTCTAGTTTCACAGTAGCAGTGGATTACAAGTGGATTTTTGTTCAGATGGCTTCCTTTATAAGCAAACTCTTTTTCAGATAGGTTTCTTCATATTTTTTCTTGCATATGACTGTTGTAACTGACATAAGATTGCATTTTGGTGTTTGCCTTATTTGGAAGAATTGATTCAGACATTTTGGTCTTCTGCTTGAAATGCATTTGTCAGGCATCGGCTTGTGAAAGTGTTTTTTTGGTATTACCAAGGTTGTTTCTTTGGTGAAGAGCACTATTGGGAGAGTTTTCCTTATAAATGGACTAATAGGATATTCAAATCTACTTTATGTGATATGCAAGATCTAAGATGTGCATTAGTCTGTGATTTAATGATTTGTCATATATAGGTTGTTTGACATTGAGTCAGCAGGAATTATTCAATGGTTTAAAACGTTGTTTACGTTTAAAATTGTGTCTGCTTCATATCAGAGTCAGCATTTGGGCATTTAATAAGATTTTGGGGACATTTTTCATAACCAGCAACAATTTTGGTTGGTTGGATAATTTTTAATATGCCATATCAGTGAAACATTTTTTCACATGGTGTGTTTATCATCATGTAACTAAGTTCACAGACTGTTTTCAAACTCAGTCTAATTGTTCATGTTTTTTTGATTTATGCATTACTGTTTTTCTGTGATTATAGTTGAATGAATCACTATGGTGGTAGCCTATATAGCCAACTGAATTAGTTACATTCATGTAGTAGTGAGTTATGGAGACTATTTAAAAGTGTTTTTGAAGTCTTTTTCAGGAGGAACATTTATAACCATAAATAAATATTTTTTTGTTTGAATAGTTTATATTTGTTCTGGGTGTTTTGTCATTGTATAAGATCTGACACTATCATGGTTTGTATGTTTGACTTTATGGATGCCTTTCATTAACATATATCTGTATTTTCTTACTGCTATGTTTTAGCTTTAAGGGAACGCCATTTGGTAGGATATTGATGTAGCTTCATATATATATATATATATATATATACATATATATATATATATATATATATATATATATATATATTTTTTTTTTTCCCCAGATGATTATAATCTTTTGCCCCACAATAGTTATATTTTATAAGTGCTTGGGTTGATATTAATATTTTGTAACAGTTTTTTCCAATTTTTTTTCAAATCAACACCAAGGGTAGATTCTATAATATTTACAATTCTGTAGTGTTTTTTCACAATGGATTTATTGACTATTTTGGAGGGACTTTCTGCAGATAAGGAGGACATCCAAGTTTTTGGTACAGATTCTAACTTAGGTACTACATTGAGTAAGGAATCTCAGTTAGACAACCAATGTACCTTTATATTTGACAAGTTGTTTAAAAGTATGAAAAATCTTAGGTCTTGTATCTGGCACCTGAAACTGTTCAAGGCATATTTACAAAAAGGCATTTCTCCAAGGGGTTTGCGAATTCACATTAAACCATTGGTGGGACAGGTCGATAATACTTTATTGATAGTCTGGTCTGAAATACAGCAAAACACTTCTATGCAATTTATAAAAGTTTTACACGCATTTTATGATAGAAAAATTGATGGTTGTGTGTTAAAAGTGACTGAGATTTGTGAACAGGTTAGGCAGTTTGATGGCCAGCAAATATACAAAAATTGTCTTCAAAAGCTGAGTGTTGACTTATTAGAATTTGAAAAAGAACTTAAAAAAAGGAAGTTATGCAAATTTAACAGAGATGTTAGGGACTACAGTCAAGGGAAACCATTTGAGCAGTTCAAAAGTATTGAATTTTCTCAAGCAGACAGAATGTCAGTCAAAAAAGGAAAAGGAAAAAAATCTATCCTTAAGAAATCTATTAGTGATACCTCTGGGAAGGATTCGTCCTCCTATACAGATACTGAAACTGAGTCCCAACAAGTGTCAGCAGCCTCCAAAAAATCTTGTTCCTTTAAACATGTAGATTTAGAGAAGAATACTAGTACTGCCCCTTTAATGGCAGAAGGAGAGGCTGCCAAAAACACAGGTCAAGACCTAACTTTACAAATGTTGCAGCACCTTTTGAAACCCATGGAGTGCATTTAAATAATGTACACAACATTTCATCTGTTGTTTGTCAAATATTGAAAATCAGGTTTTGAATAAAGGTCTGAATTTCATTCCTGGCTATATGGTGTCTGAAGATTCTTTTGTGGATGACTTGACTTCCTTTTGTGGATTATTAAATCTTAGATTGCATGTTGATAATAATTATAATCATGAACAAGTTGTTCCCTCATTGTCTAGCTTTAAATTTCAAAGATCTACATTTGTCCCTCTAATGAACAGACGTTGAAATTTTTCAAAAATGTATACTTAAGGAGATAGATTTTAGTACACATTCAGACAGGCAGGTCTCTTCTAATAATTTAACTGTACCAGAAATTCAAGCTTTAGAAAACTTGAGAAAGAATAACAATTTAGTAATTATTAATGCTGACAAAGGTGGGTCTTTAGTGGTCATGGACTGGTCTATGTACTTAGCTGAAGCTGAAAGACAGCTAAAAGATGGTCATTTTTACATAGCCGTGTCCATGGATCCAACATCCAAATTCAAGTATGAAATTGATTACTTTTTACAACTGACAGTTAGTGAAGAGATCATTAATAAAAAAAAACTGCTTATCATTTGAGAGTCAAGGATCAACTACCACAATATTTGTACCTACTTCCCAAAATCCACAAGAACGCTACTTCGCTACCAGGGAGGCCTATTGCTTCTGGTAATGGTTCTCTTATGGAACCATTATCGGCATTTTTGACAACATATTTGAAGCCATTGTTAAAAGGTGAGAGGGCCCGTATGCAGGATATTACGAAGTTTCTCAACAGTGTATCTGATACACAATTGGATCCAGGGTGGATGATGCGCACCCTTGATTTCACATTATTATACACCAGTATTCCTCACTGGGCAGGGCTTACTGCATTGGAATACTTAGTAATCACAAAACTTATAAAATTAAAAAAGAAAAGCATGACGCTAGAACACCAAGAGGTATGTTAGCACTTTTGTTTACTAAAAATATGTAAACTTCTTCAGACAATTCACATACAAATAATCAGCCCTTAAATAATTTTAAAAAAATGACATCAATTCCTAAAACTTCATTTCCTAAAGCTACCTTACCTCAATTTAAAGTGAAAGAACATAAGCTACAAGAAACATAAAATGAACACATAATTATTATATTAAATTAATTTCCTATAAAATATATAATATAATATATGTTACCTATCTAAGTAAAGCTTTCAGTTTTAGAATGCTTTTGATAGAGATTACATCATTAAGACCTGGCAGAACTGGAGCATTAAATTTCAACTGCCATAAAACTTCTTTTTCTTCGAGTCTCAAGCTAATAGGCCCCCTCTTTCATTGTCAGGTATTTTTTCAATAATCATAAATAAAAATTTATGCTCAGGATTTAATAAAGTGTGTCTAGCTAGGGCATTGGTAGAGTTCCCTTTGTTGATTGCATAATGGTGTTCATAAATTCTATTCTTCAGTGATCTATCCGTTTTCCCTATGTAGAAAGAATGACATTTAGAGCACACACTAAGGTAGACCACCCCCCTAGTATTACAGTTAAACTTCCCATTAATATGAAACTTTCTTCCTTTTATTATAAATGTATTACCCATTCCATACTTAGATAGGTAACATATATTATATTATATATTTTATAGGAAATTAATTTAATATAATAATTATGTGTTCATTTTATGTTTCTTGTAGCTTATGTTCTTTCACTTTAAATTGAGGTAAGGTAGCTTTAGGAAATGAAGTTTTAGGAATTGATGTCATTTTTTAAAATTATTTAAGGGCTGATTATTTGCATGTGAATTGTCTGAAGAACCTGGGAATATTGAGGCAATGTTACAATTGGAATATGGGAATATTGAGGCAATGTTACAATTGCCTCATGTACACAGACAACCCTCTCCTCCTCCCACAAAACACAAATACATGCGAGAGATGCAACTATACGGCCAAACTGGAGGCTGAGCTCTCTCAACATAGGACTGGCAAGACCAGTCAGGAGGAGAAGGTTACCACACACACTATAGACCCAGTCTCACATAGTACCATCACAACCTCAAATCATACACATAAACACACAAAGACATACTCGGCGGCTCTGATCAAAAATCTACCAAAACAGCAGAGGCCACCAAAGCAGACACCCAAACAACCACTACCTCAGAACACAACACCTGCAACACATAGACCTCACAGTCAGAGTGTCAAACAGTCACAGCCCTTAAGGCCAAACACAATGCCAGACACACTAGTCATTGGTGACTCCATAGTCAGACACACTGACGTGCCGCTCACCAGACTGAGTAAGGAGAAGGTCACAGTAAGCTGCCTGTCGGGCGCTAGAATCCGCCACATAATGCAAGCACTCAGGTCTCTCAACAGCAGGTACAAATACGACTCAGTCATTGTCCACACTGGTGTAAACGACCTGAGACGTACCTACTTGGACTACATGAAAAGAGACATTGAGGAGCTCTCTGATTATGTAGCCCAGGCAGGTATGACCCTGACCTTGAGCAGTATCCTACCTTCACCAAGAATGATGCCACAATACAGAGATAAGATGATCAGCTTTAACAATTGGCTTAAACTCTGGTGTCATTCAAAGGGGATCCAATGTCTGTCTGCCTGGGGTGACATGCTGGACAAGCCACGCTGCTTCGCAAGGGACGGCTTGCACCTGTCACCCCTGGGATTCCGGATATTGGCAAAGGCTCTTGCCACCCCATAGTGCCTTTTTAGGCAAGGCTCAAATTCTAAACCTACCACCCTAGAACACAAAAAAGGAAAAAAACTAAGGGTAATGCTGCTCAATGCCAGAAGTCTAAATCTCAAAATGCACGCACTCGAGGCCCTTCTCAGTATGGAGAACATCGATGTCTGTGCAGTGACAGAAACCTGGTTCAAGGCTCCTGAGAGCACCCCAGCACTATCAGGTTTTACCTCTTATCATGCGTTCCGGCCCCAAAATCCGGACAATACCAAGAAAGGAGGGGGGGTATCCATATTCATCAAAGACACCCACACCTCAAGACTGGTGGCAACGCATGATGCATCGGAGACCATCCAGGTGCAATTAACCATAGGCAAGACTGCTCTGCAAATTGTAGCATGTTACAGGCCACCCTCACAAACTCAGGAACCTCACATGGCCTTCCTGAAAACACTAGAGAGGATAAATGTTTCACCAAACACCATCATACTACGTGACTTCAATTACCCTAATATAGACTGGGAACACTACTCAAGCCCAAACACCCTAGCCCAAAAGTTCCTGGAATTCATAAACTCAAATGCCATGGAACAACTAGTCACCATCCCCACAAGAGGAGAAAACATACTTGATCTCATCATCACGAACATGGGAGCACAATGTTCAACACCGGAAGTATACCCCTCACTGGTGAGATCAGATCACAAACTAATCTCGCTGGAGGTCCTCATCCCACCCCACCTGAAATAAAAAGACCACAGTAAAGAACTTCTCGAAAGCCGACTTCACACTTCTAAAGACTAGTGTGGTCTCCTTTAAGGCCCCGAGCCGGCGGAAAACAGTACTCAAGCCGCTGAATCACTTACAAATGCCTTCTACCAGCACCTGCAGGACTGCATGGATAAGGCAATCCCAAGCAAAACAAAGACTCTTTGTACCAAAGGCAGCGTCCAGTCTGGTGGACCCCAGCCATAAACAAACTCTACAACAAAAGGAGGAAGCTACTACAAGATAGAGCAAAATCCTTAAAGGTAAGACACCCTTGATCACTATAAGTAAAAACTAAGAGCTCTCATAAAATCATCCAAAGCAAATTTTGAGAGAAAAATAGCTAAAGACTCAAAAGACAATCATAAGGCCTTCTTTAGCTATGTTAGAAACCTAGGAGGAAACTCCCAGATATGCTCAGAACTAGTTCAAAATGATGTGAAGATTACTGATCCTACAGACATTGCCAACATACTGGCTGACAGGTTCAGTGCAAACTTCTCCCCTCCCCAAAGGAGACATATCTATACCACGCGTTGGCAGCCCCTCAAACATCTCCAACGCCCAAGTGAGAACTGCTCTCTCCAAAGCAAAAACACAGCATCCATGGGACCTGATGGTGTCCCGGCTGTGTGCTCCACGAACTCAACGAGGAATTAAACCCACAGCTAGGACAGCTGTTTAATCATAGTCTTACCTCTGGATACGTACCCAGGAGTGGCGCACTGCAACTGTGGTCCCACTTCACAAAGGCGGTGCCTCCACTGACCCTGGAAATTACCGCCCATTAGCTTGACAAGCCTTATCTGCAAAGCCATGGAGAGGATCATAATGGACCTCATAAATAAAGACATAGGGAATTTGCAGACTTTGGATCCATCCCAGTTTGGCTTTGTCAAAGGCAGATCATGCCTTCTAAACTTGGTTGACTTTTTGAAACAGTCACCAAAGCCATTGATGAGGAAAGGCAGTCCATACAGCCTATCTCGATCTGGCGAAGGCCTTGATACAATACCCCACTCGGGTATCATTGAAAAACTCATCAGCTTAAATGTTAACCCATACATCACAAGATGGGTTGCAAACTGGCTGAGTGACAGAACCCACAGGGTCAGAGTTGCTGGCGCCATGTCAGACTCAAAGCCTGTCACAAGTGGTGTACCACAGGGCTCAGTCCTGGGCCCACTCTTGTTTGGCATCTACTTTTCCAAGTACAAGCAAACACAGGAGGGTTATGGCTGACAAAGTTTGCAGATGACTGCAAACTGGGCCATAGTAGAAAACACATCTGACACAGATATCCTTCAGAAGGGTCTCACAGAACCGGATAACTGGTGCCAGAGCCATGGCCTAAACTTAAATGCCAACAACTGCATAGTCATACCCTTCGGGAAAAACAAGGTTACCCCTAGCTACCAAATAGGTGGCAATCCACTGAGCACAGAAGAAGTTATCAGGGACCTGGGGACCCAGGTTGATAGTAGTCTGTCATTCGACACCCATGTAGCTAAAGTAGTTAGGAAGACCTTCTACATTGCCCACCTTATCATGAAGGGATTCTCATCTAGATCAAGGGAGGTCATAGTCTCCCTATACTCATCACTCATCAGACCAAGGATTGAGTACAATGCCCCATTCGGAATGTATCTGACCCGACACTTGCAGCAGCTGGAGAGGCCACAAAGTTCCTCACCAAAAGGATAAAGGGTCTCAAACATCTGTCCTATGCTGCCCGACTGAAAGAACTCCAGCTCTATTCAGTCGCTACTGCTTGCTCAGAGGTGACCTTTGCCTAACATACAAGGCCATGTCAAACCCAGATTTGATGAATATGCTTCACCTCAAAAATCTAGATCCGTCAGAGCCACAAGGGCGGAGACTTAAACCTCGACACGGCTATTAATAGGGGCGTGCTGGAGGGATAGATTCATCACCCAAAGACTCCCTATGCTGTGGAATAAAATCCCGGTATATGTGAGGCAGAGCACCTCGCTGGCCTTGTTCAAGAGAAATCTTGACCAATGGATGGGAGATCGCAGATATACCCCAGGGATTACCTCAGTGTCACTGCTCAACAGAGGCACAGCAAAATAATGGGTATAGTTCCCCATACTAAAGGGGTGGCGTAAGCCACAAAACTATGGGCTAGGCTTGTAAATGCCCTCGGGCAGATAGCCTAGTATGAACCTATGAACCTATGAACCTATAAGAAGTTTACATATTTTTAGTAAACGAAAGCGCTAACATACCTTTTGGTGTTCTAGCGTCGTGCTTTTCTTTTTTAATTTTATATGCATTGGAATAATGGTTAAAGGAAATTCCATTATATAGTCCGGGCTTTACCACCTTTCTCCTCTGTTTGGCTGAACATGTTCTAACCAAGAATGTGTTTTATTTTTATGGAAGTTATTTGCAACTTAAAGGTATGGCTATGGGTGCTTTGTTCGCACCAATTTATGCCCATCTTTTTATGGGATATTTGGAACAAATGATCATCTGTGATGATTGGTAGAAAAATATGTATTAATGTGTATATTAGTGCTTTTAGAAAGCCCAAAAGGGTTAACACATTTATTCTATTTCATACTGCATAAATCCATGTAAACTGCGAATGCTTTCTGACCTTGTATTTTGTCAGCACAGCTAAAATCTTGTTTATGTCTTAGGAAATTTACTGAGAAGCAGATGATTTTCTGCTAGGTCAGGAAAATAATGAATAGAACAATACTGCTTTCTATAATGTTATTAAACTTAGACAATTAGCCCTGTCTGTGCTATGAGAACATACACAGCTGCAGGAAGAATAGATAAGTAGAACGAAGACTGCTTGAAGAATATGAACTATAATCTGTGTTTGCTTTGTGCTTGAATAAGCAGAGTACCTTGAAATGTAACACAGCACTGTAGAAATAATTGTAACTAGCTAGTGGTCTTCGAGGCTATGTTATCTTTCAAGAAAAGTTTCTCACAAATCTAGAAATGTAATGTAATATCAGCAGAAAATATTGAACAATATCTGCTGTGAAAAACAATATTGTAGGCTTGTATTTGATTATGTCAACTTTAGAAGGCAATGTCTTGTAAAACAGTATAAGAATGGCTTCATTTCCTGTTACAGACCAGACAAACTCTGTATATTTGCATGCATGTTTTTGTCTCCTTGCCACAAGAATTAAAGTGCCTTAACCTGAACCTTACGTGTATTGGTCTTTGAAGTTTTTTCCTTTGACAGATTGATCCTTCGGACCGGAAACCTCCACTTCACTCGGATCAGACAGGCCAGGTGGCATGAAACCGTACAGGGAAGAAACCACATCGGTTCTTCTTATTTGAAAAGACTTCCGACTGAATTGTCGTACAAAAGAGGCCAGCCACTTTCTGATCTGTGACTGAAGGGCGGGTTTACCTCGAACCAGGCGATCAATCACGAGGGCTCAGGTAAGGTGAGATTTACCTTTTTCTGTTTTAGATCAGGGACTAGATTTGCATTGTTTTGTCAGGGACAAAAAGATTGCTTGTCTTGTCATAGATCAGGGAAACAGAATGGGTAAGGTAGTCATTCTGGAGAGACTATAACAAATCCCGTGGTACCACGTAAAAGATAGGAAGGGTTACATAACATTTTAAAGGTAAGAACAAAATGGGAAATAAGTGCACAAAAAGATCTCAAACTCCGCTGTTAACTGAAGACACGAAATTCATGCAATCACAACGGGCCGATAATGTTAAATACTACTCAAAATGGGTTAATAAGTATGAATTTGATGGTAAATTAGAAAAATCCTCGCTTATTAAACTTATCAAACAGTTTAAAACTGATTCCAGAGGTCGGGTAAAAAAGCAACGTCAGTTAGGGATTCCTCAGGCACACAGGTGGATTGAGGAAGCAAACCGTAGGGAACAAAAGAGCAATAACTCAAAACCAATGTTTTTAGATAAAGAGGATAATAACTTAGTAATAGCATCGGCCCCTCCACCCCCTCCGCTTCCCTTACCAGTATATGAAGTGAGCGGACAAGCTGGTCCACCCCCACGACATCCTGCTATTCCTGCAAAAGCAAAACGGTTTGTTAGAGATCCCGTCGAGACCAGGTCTCGAACACGGGCAGGAAACTCAAAAGGGGCATTGAGTTGTATCAAATGGGTAGAAATTCACAATCTTTAAGTGAGGAAGAAATGTGCCCACTAATAGATGTACCTAATCCTCAGGCAGGACAAGAAGGATAGGACCCAACTCTCTTAGTTTACAGACTGTGGACACAGGAAGATATCCGGAAAGCCACTGAGGGAATTCCCCATCCAACAGTTAATTTTAGAAAATTTTTAGAAGACCTACAAGGCATGAGATTAAGTTATAACTTAAATGGAGAAGAAGTAGAAAAAGTAGTCAGACAAATCATGGGACCAGATTGGCACATGATCAGTGGCAACTGGAATCCCCGTGACGCAGAACACAAACCCCTCCCACATAGCAGTGCAGAACTAGACAACAGAGTGAAAGGTCTTACAGATCAAATCGCTGAGAAATGGAAGCCTAGGGCAGACTGGACTTGCATTAATCAATGCATCCAACAAGAAGGTGAAACTGTTGACAGATATTATGCTAGATTATTAGAGTGTTTTAATAACCATTGCGGAATGCAGGCACCTGAAGATCAAACACATGATTCCCCGTATGAACAGCAGTTAAAGAATGCATTTTTGAAAGGCAGTATTGCACCCATAAGCAGCTTTATTACAAAGCACATGGTAGATCATCGTACAAGTAGACTACAGTCACTACTTGAATATGCTAGACACGCCGAGAGGCATTTTAATAGCAAAGAGAAAAAGAAAGCCCAAGTATTTTCTGTAGAAGATGGAGCAGAAGTATATGTAGTACAGTCCGGGAAAAAGGGCAAGAAAAATGTCCAGGGAAACAAACAATCTGATCAACGATCAGAGGACTTTGAAGGGCGAAAGAAAAGGGGGAGTGCTTTAAATGCGGTAAAAAGGGACACTTGGCAAGGGATTGCAAGAAAAACAAGAAGGCAACCACGGAAGATAAGGAGGGTGAGGACTGACTATGTGATAGCCAGGAATCACTAGAAGACAATAGCCGAGAAAAGATCAATGCAAATGTGATAGAGAGAGTAGAGGATGTGACAGTAGAAATAGAGGAAGTACATGAAGTCATGGATAGTGAAGAAAATGAAATTTTAGACTTAGCTTTATTGAGCTTGGAGCTCTATTTAGCAGACACAAAACCAGAAGTTACACTCCTGGTAGAAGGGAGGGAAGTCACATTTTTGTGTGACTCAGGGGCATCACGGACCCTGGTACATCCCTCCAAACTGCCAGAGAACTCAGAGTCACCTGATTACATATTAGTGAAAGCAGCTAATGGACAGCTGTATCGGGAGCCCCTCTCCCATAACATTGCAATAACTGATCCTGTTTCAGGATTAACCCAGAAAAGCAAAATTGTCGTTTCTGCAAAATGCCCAGTAAACCTCTTGGGCAGGGACCTTATGCAGCTATTTGGCATAGCAGTAGTTCCAACTATAGAGGGTATGGAAGCACAGCAACAAATTGATACTTTTGCAGTGCGATCGGAGGGTGAAACATTTTATTGGTACAGCCAGGACTTGGTTACAACTGGTCCAGGGGCAGTAACTGAAGAGCTGATGAACGTAGCCATCAGCAAGTTCCCCTCCCTTGATGTTGATAAACAACATTTGTTCCACTGTACTCTGTATTATTGAAGCACACCAGAACCTGATGAAGAATATGAGCAAGAGTTCTTTAGAAACCGTGCAAACAGGTTAGTATTACGTAATCTGTACTGGGACATAAAAGGGAACAGTGTAGTTAGCTGTTCATTACCCCAGAAGTTCTTTGCACTTTATAAATCTAATCGATTACCACATGTAAGCTTAACTAAGGACAAAAATGTAAAATGGGCAGACCTAGGAGAAAAAGTCACGAGATGGGAAAATCAGACAGAGTTAGAACTGTCAGAACAGGGAGTACAAAAGCAGAAGTCAAATTGGATAACACAGACATACCCAGCTGTACACTTGCAGTCTAGCGAGGACAGCTGATTAGCACTCTTATCAGAAGAGGAAGAAGATGCCTTACAAAGCATACCAGAAACTCTCTGGTCAACAGGCAAATCAGATGTAGGACTTATTCGTACAGCAGGACCAGTCACTATTATGCCAAAGTCAGCATTTAGACCACAAAAGAGACAGTATCCCTTGAGAAAAGATGCAGAGGTAGGAATCAAACCTATCATAGCAACTTTACTTAAGGAAGGAGTACTGGTGGAATCACCTGATTCACCATGTAACACACCCTTAGTTCCTGTTAGGAAAGCAAATGGAGAATGGCGTATGGTCCAAGATTTACAAGCTGTAAATGATGCAGTAATACCAAGGGCACCTACGGTGCCAGATCCACACACCCTGTTGAATGATTTAAAACTTCAACAGAAATATTTTTCTGTGGTAGATATCAGCAATGCGTTCTTTTCGATACCGATACACCCTGACAGCCAACATTGGTTTGCATTCACATTTCAGGGGAAAAGGTATACATACACACGACTACCACATGGATATTGTGAAAGTCCAACAATATTCTCACAAAAGATGGCAAGCAACTTGGCGGGATTTACCCCACCAAGAGACAGTCAGATTTTACTTTATGTTGATGACATCCTGCTGGAAGCCCCCACCCAGCAAGACTGTAAAGAGGATACTGTAGAATTGTTACAATTTTTAGCCACTCAGGGACATAAAGTAAATAAAAACAAATTGCAGCTTTGGAGAAAGCAAGTTAGATACCTAGGATATGTAATATCCAAAGAGGGCAGAACATTAGATGAGGACAGAAAAATAGCGATTTTACAAGCACCGAAACCTACTACCAAGAAGGAAATTATGTCCTTCCTGGGTACGACCAATTTTTGTCGGAGCTGGATTCCAAACTATGCTTTGGAATCTGCACCTCTGACTAACTTGATATACAAGAAGCCTATGGCAGCAGAAGATTCATTACAATGGACACCAGAAGCAGAATCTGCTTTCTGTAAATTGTAACAGTTGATAGCATCCTCATTAGTTTTAGGATTACCAAACTATCATAAACGTTTTGTCCAAACTGTAGATTGCAAGCAAGGTTATATGACATCAGTGCTAACACAACAGCATGGGGACAAGCAACGCCCCATTGCTTACTATTCATCACAACTGGACCCAGTGGTGTGATCTTTATCCCACTGTGTACAAGCAGTAGTCGCAGCTGCAATGGCAGTGCAGGCTTCGGTCTCAGTAGTGTTGTTCCACCCTCTCACATTGAGAGTGCCTCATGCAGTTGCGATTATTTTACTGCAAGAAAAAGTAGCATATCTTTCTCCTGCTAGGCATCTTTCCTGTATGACTATATTGTTGAGCCAACCTCATATGACAATTGAACGATGCACAAATTTGAATCCGTCTGCCTTGCTTCCAACTCCTGCAGATGGCACACCACACAGCTGCCTGCAGGAGATTGAGCAAAAGACACTGCCTAGAAAAGATCTTATGGCTGTTCCCTTGGATGATGCCAGGTGACATACTACATGGACGGCTCATGAAAAAGGGGTCCCACCGGACAGAACCTAGTAGGATATGCAGTAGTTTCTGATACTGAGATTGTAGAAGCAAATCTTTACCACACAACTTATCTGCACAAGCGGCAGAGCTGATTGCCTTAACATGGGCATGTACCTTAGCAAAGGGTAAATGTGTGAACGTTTTTACTGACAGCCAGTACGCTTTCTCTACTGTACATGTTTTTGTGCAACGGTGTAAAAATTGAGGAATGATAACATCTACTGGCAAACCAATCAATCATGCACAGTTTATTTTAGATCTTTTAGAATCTATTCAGTTACCTCAGAAAGTAGCTATTTGTAAATACATAGCTCATACCAAGCAACAGGATAGAATTTCAAAAGGTAATGCAAGGGCTGATACAGCTGCAAAGCAGGCAGCTTCAGCTTCAGAAGTATTTCTTTTGAATGAGGAATTACAAACCTCTGAGATTGTAGACTTAGAAATGTTAAAAACAATGCAGACACTTACTACACAAGTTGAGAAACAAAGATGGATAAAACGAGGAGCAATTCTCAAGGAAGGGATGTACATCTCCAAAGAGGGAAAACCGATATTGCCATCTAACTTATTTAGATATGCAGCTTTGTTGAGCCATGGACTATGCCATGTCTTAACAGGGGGGATGGTACAGTTAGTGAACCGAGTGTTCACAACATATGGATTTATAAACTACACTAAAAATTTTTGTTTGCCATGTCACGTTTGTAATAAACATCATGCACAAGGGACGTTGAAGCCCAAGCAAGGGAGTTTCCCTACACCACCGTATCCATTCCATACTATCTGTATGGATTTCATAGAACTGAACAAATGTGAAAATAAGAAGTATTGTCTTGTCATTGTAGATATGTTTTCCAAATGGGTGGAAGCTTTTCCGACCAAAAATCCAGACGCAGCTACTGTTGCGAAAACCCTTGTTAAAGAAATTATTCCTAGATTTGGCATACTGGAAAAGATCTACAGTGACAATGGCACAAATTTTGTAAACCAAACCATACAACAATAGAGCAAGTATTTTGGGATTTCTTTAAAAAAATCATTGTGCGTATCACCCTCAATCTGCAGGATTGGTAGAGAGGCACAATGGGACACTGATTAAGGAAACTTATCGAAGAGACACATAGAAATTGGGTGTACTGTCTGCCCCTGGCACTGTTGAGCATGAGAACTGTTCCAAATGCAAAGGGATTGACTCCTTTTGAGAAGTTATTTGGACGAGCATATTATATACCTCAGTGGAAACCCCTCATGCCTGCAGACCAGGAAGCCGACTGTACACTTACTGAGTATATGAGGAAATTGTTGAATTCTAAACACTTTTTGCAGCCTAATTCTGTTTCAGAAAAAGAACAAACCAGATCATCGGAAGCAGCAGTAGTCCCAGGCACATGGGTCTGGGTGAAAGTCATCAAAAAGAAAAACTGGACGACGCCGAAGTGGGAAGGGCCATTCCAAGTGCTACTGTCAACGCCCACTGCAGTCAAGATCGCGGAGCGTGCATCCTGGAATCACCTGACACACTGTAAACTGGTTAAAAACTTTGAGCTAGATAAAAATCTTGTTACTGTTACACAACAAGAATAAAAATAACAAATTCCAGAGCAAACAGGAAAGCAGAACAACCACAGAAGTATTGCATGATCATCCTGTTAACTATACTGGTGACATTGATCTTTTTGTTGTGGCCTTTCCCTTTTCCAGCCACACAAGCTGAACTGAATAAATGTGATGCGTTACTTATAGACTGGCACCCGAACTTTAACACTTACCAAGCAATTAAATATGTGTATGCTGAGACTTTTAATGTTTCGAATTGCTGGATTTGTACAGCCTTACCGACAGCATACAGGGGAATACTAATGACTGCAGTTCCCCTAGGGGTCAATGAGACCTGGGAAAATTTGATTTATGACACCACAACTGTTAAATCACAAGATAAAATAGCATTGCACTTGTCTGTTCCACAGAAGGGAAATGTGTGTTTTTACAAAAATGATACTTTTCAGGTGGGTTGGAGCAATCGCAATGTGACAGTTCCTTACAAATGTTACATTAAAGCAAATAATGCAGGTTCTTATTGTAATACAAACTATGATTCATTTCTTGAATTGATGCATAAAACAATTAATGAAGTACAACATAATGATGTTCTTTTTAAACAACTGTCTATAATTGATAGAAAAATGTTTCATGCAGGGCAAGTATATATTAATAGCAAGGTTACTACTAAGGTAGAGGATTGTTATTTTGTGTGTGGGAAAAAGGCATACAAATGGTTACCTGAGAATTGGTCCGGCAGTTGTTTCTTGGGTTACCTGTTTCCGGCCATATGACACACTGCAGTTTTACCTCGAGGTAAAATTCGAAATGCACAAGAGGTCACCAAGAAACCTGTCAGGAAACCTGAAAATCCAGTGGGACAAATCGGAGCGGGCTGGAGAAACCATCATTCCATGGGTGATAAACTGACACATATGGACTTGAGTGATTCTGTTATAACGTGGGCAGGCATATCACTAGGATATGGAATGGTGAAATCGATTTGGGAGCTGAGAAAACTGTCCAAACTCCTCGAAGTAATGAGCAATGCAACTTTTTCTGCTCTTGAATTAATAACTGATGAACTGAATGCCATAAGAACTGTGGTGCTTCAAAACCGCATGGCTCTTGACTTCACCCTAGCGGCGAGAGGTGGTATGTGTGCTTTAATCCAAGAAGAGTGCTGTTCGTACATTCCTGACAACCAGCATGAGATAGACAACCATCTTGAGGTGATTCAGCAAGTGTCAGCCATGACCAAACCAGGCCCAAACCCACTGATGGACTTTTTCCAGAAGTGGTTTGGGGGGGGGTACCATCCTAATGAACATCTTGATTGCCATTTGTGTAGGTATGCTCCTGTTGAGAGTATGTGTTTGTTGTGGCATCCCCTGCATGAAAAGATTGATCAAAGATTTTATAGACCTGTCGGTTTCTGAAACCTTATATCAAAGTACTGAGTGTGAAGAACTGTTAAAGACTGAAATGCTTTCATAAGTTAAACTGAATGACTCTCTTAACTGCAAATCCTGAATGGAAGAGTTTAAGAGAAGAAATAAACCATTTATGCTTTTGAAAGCAGAATAAAAGTATTAATAGGGGGGAAATGTTAGAAAAATATGTATTAATGTGTATATTAGAGCTTTTAGAAAGCCCAGAAGGGTTAACACATTTATTCTATTTCATACTGCATAAATCCATGTAAACTGCGAATGCTTTCTGACCTTGTATTTTGCCAGCACAGCTAAAATCTTGTTTATGTCTTAGGAAATTTACTGAGAAGCAGATGATTTTCTGCTAGGTCAGGAAAATAATGAATAGAACAATACTGCTTTCTATAATGTTATTAAACTTAGACAATTAGCCCTGTCTGTGCTATGAGAACATACACAGCTGCAGGAAGAATAGATAAGTAGAACAAAGACTGCTTGAAGAATATGAACTATAATCTGTGTTTGCTTTGTGCGTGAATAAGCAGAGTACCTTGAAATGTAACACAGCACTGTAGAAATAATTGTAACTAGCTAGTGGTCTTCGAGGCCATGTTATCTTTCAAGAAAAGTTTTTCAAAAATCTAGAAATGTAATGTAATATCAGCAGAAAATATTGAGCAACATCTGCTGTGAAAAACAATATTGTAGGCTTGTATTTGATTACGTCAGCTTTAGAAGGCAATGTCTTGTAAAACAGTATAAGAATGGCTTAATTTCCTGTTACAGACCAGACAAACTCTATATTTTTGCATGCATGTTTTTGTCTCCTTGCCGCAAGAATTAAAGTGCCTTAACCTGAACCTTATGTGTATTGGTCTTTGAAGTTTTTTCCTTTGACAATGATAGTCACAATCTATTTCTGGATGAATTAGATATTTGGAGGAGATATTTGGATGAATGCTGGATGATTTGGAAATCACATGTTACATATATGCAGGAATTTGTTCAATACCTCAATGAAAATAAGTGGGGCATCCAATTTACTGTTACTTATGACATGGAATGTATTCCATTTCTTGATGTTCTTTTACAAAGACAACAAGATGGTACTTTAGTGACTTCTGTGTACTGTAAACCTTTTCATTCCAGCACTTTATTACATGCCTCCAGCTGTCATCCAAAACACATAATCCGAAACATTCCAAAATCTAAATTCATGAGGATTCGCAGAATTTCTTCTACCAATGAAGACTTCTTAGTTCAGGATAGGGGTTTAATAAATAGATTTTGTGAATGGGGGTACACTCAATCACATCTTCTTCAGTCCAGTAGCAAGGTAAAGAGGTTACAAAGAAATAATTTGTTAAGATATCACACCAACACAAGGACCTCTGACAAAACCACAAGGTTTATTACAAGTTATGGACGAAACATTTCTTATTTTATGAATTTGGTGCAACAACATTGGGACATTTTATTAGATGATGACCAGTTAATTGACTTTTTGAGTGCCAGATGCCATTTCTCTTTCAGGAAAGGTAAGACTCTGGGTGGTCTTTTTAACCATTATAAACACAAAACACTATCTATTAACATCGCTCAGGGTACATTAGGGTGCCAAATTGTTTGGTTGTTTCTTGTGCTGTCATTGTTCATTTTGGAGATACATACAACAAACAAAAGAATTTACTAATAAAAACACATCTCGTATATTTAATATCAATATATTTGCAAACTGCAGTACGGATTGGGTAGTGTACTTAGTTGTATGTACTTGTTCGACATTTTACACTGGACAGACTTCCAGACCGATTAAATTACACATATCTGAACATTTTAGCAATGTTAGGAATAAATGTCCCTCCAATGCACTATATAAGCACACCACTAAACATTTCACCACCCAATTTCAATTCATAATTATTGACAGGGTATGTGGTAACAGGAACTGTAAGGCTGGATGGCATACTATCTTAAATAAAAAAGAAAAACCCTGGATTGTTAAACTGGGTGGGCTTTTTCCACCTGGTTCAAATGAACATTTATGAATGATTTGTTGATTGGTTGTTTTATAACTTGTCATTCTTTATTTCTCTCTCTATATATGGGGTTTTATATTGCAGTCGGTGTTATGCATTGAAAAAGGCTTTGAGTCAAAACCGGTCTGCTGACTGTGGTTGGACTTTAATAAAAGTCTGTTTTTTCCTCTCACTTCAGTGCTAGCCTGTTTTGTTTTTGCATTTCGTCAGCAATGTCATAAGTGTAAGACATGGAACCATTTTCAAGGATTTTGTAAATCCAGTAAGCCTCACACAGTTGCAAAGAATGGTCACTCCAAAAAGCAAGTTAATCAAATAGGCCTGCAACAGTCTGCTTTCTGTGTAGATGGTGTATCAGTAATTGGTGAAAAGATTGATGCAGTAGACTTGTTGACAAGAAATTATATGTTTTGTACTGTTTGGATCAATGGTAAATCCACCAAGCTTAAAGTAGACACTGGTTCATAGTGCAATGTCATGTCTGCAGATACTTTTGCAAGGGTCAGAGCTGGTGGACAACTAAAAGTAACTAGGTGCGCAAAACTTAGAACTTATGGAGGTGAAGTGATTCAAACCAAAGGCTCAGAAGTGCTTTCATGTTATGTGGCTAAGAGCTGTTATACCCTATTGTTCTATATGATTCAAAGACCTGTGCAGTCATTATTGGGTCGTAGAGACAGTTTGAAAATTAATCTACTTTCTTTTACCAAAGAAGTTCATCAAATAAACACATGTCCTAGTTCCAGCTTTATCGATGCTATTGTTTCAGAGTATGCTTATGTTTTTGATGACAGATTGGGCAAACTTCCAGATGTGTATTCCATAAACTTAGACCCAGAGATCAGTCCAGTGGTCAGACTAGCAAGAAGAGTTCTGATAGCTATGCAACATATGGGCAAAGCTCAAATGGACAAAATGGTGCAACAAGGTGTAATTTGTCCAGTTACAGAACTTACCAAATGAGTGTTGTCCATGGTAGCAGCTCATAAAAAAGGCTCAAATTAAATCAGAATATGTATCAACCCAAGAGATTTGAATAAGGCATTGAATAGACCACATCATCCCATATGTACAGTCGAAGAGGTTGCAGTCCTGATACCAAATGCCATTGCTTTTCTGTCTTAGATGCAACAAGTTCATTTTGGCAAGTGATGCTTGATCGCAAATCTTCATTACTGACTACATTCAGTACCCCATTAGGAAGATATAGATTCCTCAGGATGCCATTTGGAATAAATTCTGCAACTGAAGTCTTCCAGCATGCAATGGAGGAAATTATTTTGGGCTATCCCTGTGCCATAATAGTAGATGATATATTGGTCGGAGGCAATAGTGACGTGGAGCATGACAGAAATCTTAAAAGAGTTCTAGACAGAGCACATAAAGTAAACTTAAATTGCAATCCTCTGAAGTGCAAATTCAAACTACCAGAAGTTACATATGTAGGTCATTTGTTTACAAGTATAGGTTTGAAACCAGACCTGTCCAAGCAAGCAGACATTCTTGAGATGTCAGCACCAGATAATTTGCACGCTGTACAGCATTTTCTTGGTACGGTCAATTATTTGGGCAATTTTATAATGGATTTTAGTGAGTTGACAGCACCTTTGAGAGAGCTCACATGTAAAAATGTTACTTAGTCATGGCTAAACCAGTAGTAGAAAGCATTTGAAGTTCTTAAGTAGAAAATTGCTACCCCACCAACGTTAAGGTACTATGATGTCAACAAACCAGTAACTCTTTCATGCTAGGCTTCAAAATTTGGTTTAGGTGCAGTTATTTTCCAAGAAGGAAAGCCAGTAGCCTCTACATCTAGAACACTTACCCTGAGATGCAGTATGCTCAAATTGAGAAGGAACTTTTGGCAATAGTGTTTGCATGTTCCAAGTTTCATGATTATATCTATGGTCAAGAAATCCAAATTGAAACTGATCATCAGCCTTTGGTCACTATTTTAAAGAAGCCTATGCATTCAGCTCCAGTGAAATTACAAAGAATGATGTCCAAACTGTAAAAGTACAACTTCAAGATGGTCTATATGAAAGGTAAACTTCTTTATCTGGCTGATACCTTATCCAGAGCACATAAAAATACTATACTAATGCAGAGAATTTTGACTTTGATGTCATGAAAGTGAATCATTTTTCTACCACAAGACTTGATGAGCTGAGAGATCATACAATGACTAATCCAGTTTTGCAGATGCTCACTCTCTATATCAGTGTTGGATGGCCATTAAAGCATTCGAGTGGATCACCAGAAATGCAATCTTACCTTCCTTACAGAGATGAGTTGTTGATGGAAGATGGCATTATTTTCAAAGATCCTAAAATTTTTGTTCCTGCTTCCTTACAACAAGAATATATCCAGATTTTGCATCATGGTCACCCGGGTTCCGAATCTACTAAGAAACAGCAAGAGGACTAGTATTTTGGACTTCTCTAGCAAAAGACATTGATGGAGTACTTTCTTCATGTTCAGTATGTTATAGTACTAAAGTGCATTTGCAAAGACAGCCACTTCAGCTAGGAAAAATTCCTGATATACCTTGTTCAATTGTAGCTAATGACATATTCGAGTGGAACAATCAACATTACTTAGTACTGGTAGAATTATTCAAATTGGTTCGAAATCGATTTACTACCTAATTTAACTTCTATTACAGTAATTTCTAAGTTGAAACACCATTTATCAGTCCATGGCAGTCCACATAAATTAATCTCTGAAAATGGTACACAATTTACCAGTCAATTGTTTCAGAAATTTTCCAAAGAATGGGACTTCATACATGGTACTAGTAGTCCAGAGTATCCGCAATTGAATGGACTTGCTGAACATGCAGTACAGAGTGCAAAGCAATTACTTGAGATGTCAAAGTGTGATAATACCAATGTTTTTTTTAACTTAATCTCAGAAACATACCCAGTCACGACATAGTTGGCTCACCTGCTCAGAAACTTCCATCTAGGCAAACCAGAAAAACACTGCCTATCTGCTCTAGTTTATTAAGGCCTAAAGCTAAGAACAATCAAGTAATTAAAGCCTAGTTATCTAGAAAGCGTTCTTTCCAAAACTCCAGCTATGCCAAGTCGAGTAGATTTCTTTGTCCATTGAAAAAAGGAGATACAGTGAGGATACAAATGGCAAAAGGTTTTGACTGGATTGATCAAGTCACAAGTAGTTGTGCAGAGCTGAGCTCCTATTTTGTTAAATCTGAGAGTGTGGAGTACAGGAGAAATCACAGACATCTTCTTCCTGTAGCAGAACTGATATCGCAGCATTGTATCTGTGATAAAGACTCTAACTCTCAGAGCAATCCAGATGATATTCTTTTTCCGGAATGTGTCTTGACTCTTGATACTGTTCCGACAGATGATTCCAGCATTCTTAAGACTGAACAGTCAGCAGAGACTATTCCAGTTGTTAAACCAGATCCCACATTTTATGTCACACAATATGGTCGCATTTCAGAGCCTAGTGTGAAATACACAGCAACTTGGATTTAGTTGCATATATGTATCTAGCTTTGTATAAATGGATGATGAAAATCATTTCTATGTAAATTTAAATTGCATATTCATTAATTTCAGCGACAACGTCTACCGCATTTTTTCAAAGAGGAAGGCTGCAGAATAGCAGGTGTGTTGTACTTTTAAGAAGCATTTCCAAGATCTGTGTGTGTATATAAATACCAAGTATGCGTTAGCTTCAGTGCCATTTTGAAGGTGCAGCCAGAATGTTAATATCCATGTGTATGATAGCTATCCTGTTTATAAGTTAAAGTTACTTAACCTCATTTATGATGTGTTTGCATACAATAAAGCTGCTTGAACAAGAACCCATGATGCTCACTTGTTTTATCCTGACCTGGCAAGTGACAATGAACATAAGTATGCTGTTGCAATTGGTGATGATAGAAATGCTCTGGCTAAACACTATAAAAGGGGGAAATGTAAAATTAATTTTAAATCTTTGGTATTAGACAAGGCTAAAGGATATGAAAAACATTTTGATGCTGAAGATGAGTTAGGATGGTAAGAATATTCATGGCAGATGAAGTTGAATGCTTGTCATCTGCCTGGGTTAAATATTAGGGATGATTCTATTGCTTATTTAAAAAGAAAGAAGTTAAAACATTAGTGATGTCAATTGTCATGTGATTCTTTCCTGTCATGTGATGTTTGAATGTTTTTAAATGACTGGAGCAAAGGAAAGTATGTCAGTTTGAAAAAGTCTTGAATGACAAAAGCAATTACTGCTTTCCTTGCAATAAACAGTTGGTCTGCTTTACGTGCCACCTTTTTAGTTAGAGATCAAACTGAAATATGTTACTGTGGTCATTTGTTCACTCAATTTTGTCTCAATCTGATATTAGAGGGGTATGTAGAAAATGGCTGCCTTTTGGGGATGGGATGGCTAGGAGGCAGAAACTAATTTAAATATCTGTGGCCATTTGTTCTTTTACTTTCATCCTAATCTAACATTAGAGGGGCACACTCCAAGCTAACACCACAAGGATACAAAGAAGGTGACTATCTGTGTTTGGGAGGCTAGAGAAGTAGACACTATTTACAGATATGACTTATATAGCCTGATAAGCATTTGTCTTCACAGTTTATTAGGAAGTAATATTCTTGCCAGCTTTGAATATTAAGCCTTGGATAGAAGTTATTTCTTCCTTGAAAGAAAATAAAACTTGATTTCTTTCTTTAGTCATGATGTTTGTTCAGGCCATCATTGGATCAAAAGTTTGAAATAAAGCTCTAAAATGCACTTTAAGGTATCTAGAACGACTTGGCTTCTGGAAGCTGGCTGTCCTAAGACCCCCGACTTAATTCAGCTTGTTCACTCCAGTCTTGGCCAATTAGGATGTGTCAAAATGATGCAGGAAAAATTTCAAGAGTAAGAAAAATGTAGAAAAACAAGAAATAAGTAATGCATATGGTGGAAAGAACCCTAGCTGGGAAGAAAAGAGAAGGATGTGCAAGATAAGTACAAATTATCATCACTGGCTAAATTTAATTCTTAGTATTATGAATTTTTTAATGCCTGTATGAAATTTATTTTTTTGCAATTCTGTGTTCACAACTTTATTCTAAATATGGAAAACTTGCAAAGAAAATGAGTGTACCAAGAAGTGGGATTAAGTATTACTGAATGAATACTGAGATTCATATATGGTCAGCAACAGTTACCCAATCCACATCTGTTCTGTATCCTCCACTTTATTCTGAGACCAGCTTTATAACATCTCATTTATGGTACTCCATGTCATAAGGCATTGCACCATCATTGCTTAAGTTTCATCCACACCCTTTACAATAGAACTGTGCAATGACAATTGCCATAATGCAGCATATAGTTTTCCTTAATGACTATGCTGAAAACTATGTACGAGGGCTGCTGATTAATCACCGTTAACATGTCTAATTAATGTGGAAAAATTATCTGCAAAATTTTTAACCCAACACCTACATGCATTAAGATGTTAAGTAAGCACCACCGGTGGTCAGCTTCATTAGATCACTTCCCATGTTGTTTCTGGTCTTCCTTTCATGAGTGATAAAAATGGAAGTTGGTTGAAATGGTTCAAACGTAATGACACTATTCATCAGTGGCAAGATTAGGTGGAATTTATGAGAAAGTGACTACTTTTGAGTAGGTTCAAAATGTAATCAAAGGTGGAAAGAACAATTTTGAATGGAAAGTTTTTTTAAAACTAGTAATACCATGGTGTGCAAATATTGCAAGAAAGAGTTTAAATATCATCATAGCAGTTTGTTGCCAAATCATCACCTGCAAACCAAGCATGCATTTATCACTCATGATGAGCCATCAACATTGGCCACATTGTCAACTACAGCTGAATCAGTGCATCACCAGACTACAGTAGGTAAACTTCAGGAGATGGAAAAACCAATGGATCAAGGAAAATACGACAACAACATTACTAATGCCATTGCATGATGGACTGCTAAGAGTATCGACCAATTAACATTGTCACTGATGCAGGTCTCCAGGACGTTGTTTGTGTTGCCAGTAGAAATCTGTCATATACTTTGACTTCCAGGTCCATCATTAGCAACTGAATTGACTCTTTGTATGAGCAATTGAGAAAGAGACAAAAGTCAAGTTATGGCAGGAGTTGAATTTGTAGCTTTAACGGGCGACTAGTGGTTGTCCATGGTTAATGACAGCTACTTTGGCATTTTACTGACAAAGATTGGGTTTCTCACTTCTTCTCACTGTGTGTTAAGCAGATTGAAGAACTACATTATTCAGAAAACTGTACAGAGCACTTTTCATCAGTGGCAAGATCATCAGGAATTTATGAGAAAGTGACAACTTTTAGCACAGACAATGCATGTAATGCGACAGCTGCTCTGGGAAGACACCCATTTCAGAACATGCCCTGTGCAGTACACAACCTTATATTGTCTATAAATAAAGCAGTTGCAGAGTCTGGAATTGAAGGCCCCCTAGCTAAATGCCGTAAAGTTGTGGGACACTTTAAACACAGTCCTGCAAACAGTGCTGAGTTGACAACGCACCAGTTGCAACTGTATCAGTGACAAGAAAAGTTAATTCAGGATGTTCTACACATTGGAATTCATCTCTTTAGATGACTGAATGACTTCTAAACAACAAAGAAGCTGTGCTGAAAACTCTAGTGCAGCCAGACCACAAACACAGGTTCACTCTACCAACAGAGACAGAGTGGAAGAAACTGCATCTGGTACAAAATGTTCTCAATCCCTGTCGCCACGCTACAGAATTACTGGGCAGAGAGCAGTATGTTTCCTGCTCAGAGATACTTCCAACCCTTCTGCCACCTTGAAGTCGAAATGGTGAGCCTGCTAGCATCATACTTTTAAAAGAAGCATTTTTGATGCATCTAGAACAACACAAACTGAACCTTAACCTTTCTTGGTTAGAAAATGCAACTGCACAAGACTCATGTTTCAAAAATCTTAAATGCTTGCAAAAGGACAAAAAACACAAGGTTTGGCAAGAGGTAGAAGTTCTTGTGGAACATTCTGATCAATATGATAATCATCAACCAGAAGGAGAACCACTCACAAAGAGAATGCAAATGCATGAACTTTCATCAGACTCTGAAGATGAGCAACTGATGCCTCTCTCCTCCTCTGAGAAAGCAGTTGTGTGACACAGACATGAAAAAGAAATTGATGTTGACTCTGATCCATTGCAGTGGTGGAAGCTACACAGTGACAATTACTTAGTCCTGGCTAAGTTTGCCAAAAATTATTTAGCACCCCCAGTCACTACTGTCCCTTGTGAACACTTGTTTTTGGTGTCTAGATACATTCTCAATAAAAAAGTGCATCCCTTGAACCACCAACTAATGTAAATAAACTGGTCTGATTAAGCAACTGGCGGAAAAAAAATAAAAGTAACAACATCAATGCCTTGTTTTTTTTTGTTTTTTTGTCTTGTCTTGTTTTTATTCACTTTCAGTTTATATCAACTTGCTAGACTAATATGCTTGAAGGAAAAATATGTCAATTAATATGCAGTTAATTTCAATTAAAAAAATTTCATTGAGCAATGAATTATGATCAAATTTTTTAATCAAGTAGCAACCCTACTATGTACTATTTAATGTTTTACATTCTCTAAAAGGTTTTATTTGAAATGCTGATGCATTAGGATTTTGAGATACTGCGTTTTTTATATTAACTTTGATCTCAATGTGTATTTTATGCCTCGTAATTATATTAATATTGTATACTATTTAGGTGGTGATATGTAGAATGAAGAACCTTACATAAATGCAGGTTCAGGATACTAAGTTATGGTACCTTGATAACAGGTGAACACATTAGTGTGGTATGTATGAGTGCATGTGCATGTGGGTGTGTATGTGTACATATGTGTGTGTGTGACCCCGGGATTCATGAACCTTGCGCCAGGCGCCAGCATAGCGTCGGCGTTATAACGCCAAATATGGCTGCTTAGCGATTCAGGTATGAATGAATCCCACGTGCACTACCGGCGTGCGCCGGACCGTCTCCGCCCCCGGCGTAGGTATGCAAAACACACTGTGTGCGGTATTGCACCATGCAAATGAGGGCAAATAGCGATCCACAGTGGGCGCGAAGCGTAAGAACGCGGCAATGTAAACCAAAAAGCGGTTTACATTTACCCAAACATACCCGGAGGAGTAGCGGAAGGCTGTCAAAGTCAGGTATCATATAGGTGCAATATGCCAATGTGGAAAGGCACCGAGAATGTCCAAAGAAAATATGCACAAAATGTAGAAAATGACATAAATGACGCGTCGTAGAAAGAACAGCAGACCCGGGATATGTGCACAGAAGTTGCAAAGCAATGAAATAATATGACAATGTCCTAAAAGAGCAGTAGAACACAAATCAGCTGCACAGCCACCACACACCATAGTATGTATGTAAAGCTGCAACCCCAGCGCAATGGTTGTCAAGGAGTGGTGGCGATTGTCGGCCCGTAACCATGTATTAGTAGTCAATTCCATGCAAATGAGGCAGATAATAGTGAATCGCAAAAGCGGCCGGCGTAAGGATGGTGCAAGCAGTAGCGGTACTACACCGGTGGCCTACACAAGATACATGTCAACCACAGAGGGTGTGCCACTGTAGGAGGAAGGATATTGGAGGTCAGCAAATCTGGGCTGTACAATGCACATCACAGCATCACGACTAGCGTGTTAGGAAATAGATCGCTGAGAGTACATAATGCGGCGTACAAATGCATGTGCGCGAGTATGACTCGTTCCCTAAACCAGTCATGTGGCGGCCTCACCGTCAACAACCACGGATATAGGAAGGTAATGCGGAGAATACGAGAAATGCGGAAGCAGTGTAAATGGATCCGTAATGAGCAATTAACACCAATCAATGCAGGAAGGGCAATCGCCGGCAGCTGATAACTCTGCATGCAGACTCCTGCATAACGGGAAAGGGGAGGCATATGAGTGCAAAGATAGTAGGGGATGTAGTAGAAATGCAAAGAGCAAAGAACCGAAATAGCACAGCCAAGTACAGAGGTAGCATAACTGCGGCTGCAGATAAAATGCATCATATGCCATGTGCCTGCAGGATGCAGTAATGTAAGATGCAAGGCGAAGGCAATGCAGGCAACTGTAATGTAACACTACAGGCAGTACCACTGCAGTTGCAACCGTAAAACCACGGAAATAATCCATGGATACGGCCACAGACACACCCAATGACATCACGGGTATACAGCACAACAGTATTAAATGTGAATGCACACAACACACAGCGCGATTTCCCAAAGCGCCGCACCGTAGAGGGTGTAA